>NC_045428.1:594013154-594272486 GCF_902635505.1 Sarcophilus harrisii
CACCTTAACTGTGATGCTCTTAGAGACCGACAAGTTGGTTACCTTGTTCTTTGCCAAACATGTATACTTTCCTGAATTTTTCAAATTTACATTTTTGATGACATAGGTATTATTAGAGATGTCAGGGATCTTGGTGCCATTGAGTTGCCATATATACTGGGCAGGTGGGTAAGACTCAACACAGCACTCTAACATCAGTGGGTTGTTGAATTTGACCTCAATCTCTCCTTTTTTGGGTTTGGTACAAACATGATGCTGTCTGGTCCATCTGTGTAAAGAAGAGAAGAGATGAGATATGAGTCACTGCTGGGGAAAGGCCTAGAGAGGAGGACACTCAAAGTCACTCACAGTTCACACGCAGGATAAAGGGTCACTTCTGCTGAAACTGATTGGATTCTGGATTTCACACTGATAGGACCCAGTGTTCTCCCTCTTCACAGACAGGATGGTGAGGGTCTGGTTATTCATGGACAGTTTCATCTTCTCATTGAGAATCAGGGGCTTTTTATCCAAGAACCACAGAATGTCCACTCCCGTCTGTTCTGTGCCACAGGTGAAGGCCAAAGTATCATTCTCTATGACATTGGTTTTGTTGGCCGTGAGGTTAGGTTTGGTTGTTCTTTCTATAGGGAGAAAAAGAGAGCTGTGTGAGTGATTGGCTTGTGGCTTCACCAGGTCATGTCTTCCTGACAAAAAGCACCAAAGCCCAAGCCCAAGCATTTGCATCATATACATACAGGGATGGTCCAGTGGTAAGGAAATGCCCAGTTTGGGTTTTAAAATAAGGAAGATGAGGATGAAGAAAGGGAGGGAATTTAGGAATGAATTATCCTTCTTTTGAGAAGGTTTTTGGGATATGATAATCTTTCCCTGGCCTGAGCAATTTTCCCCTGATTCCCACCTTGACCAACCCCCAAAACTTTTGGCCTGAAGGAGCTTCACTCCTAATCATTAGAGGGAGGTGGACTCATTCTCCCCCTTTTCACCTGAGATTGCTGGCTCTTAGTTCTTTCCTCTACAGTTGAGTACAGAAGGACAAATCTCTTTTCTACTTGATAGCTACCCAAAGTCTCAGAGACAGAATCATGGAATTTCAGAGTTGATCAGACTTTGGTGACCATCAAGTCCAACTCATATGTGAAACAGAGTCTTTAATACATTGTACCTGACAGATGCTCACTTAACCTTCAAAGAGCAGGAAAAGGAGGATAGAGAAGAACAGGAACATGTGTTAGTGCCTACTGTGTGCTAGGCATTGCCCCAAGCACTTAAGAGATATCCTATCATTTGAACCTACTGACTCCCAAGCAATCCCATTCTACTTTTTGATAGCTGTAGCTGTTAGGGAGTTTTTCAGTGAAGCATAGAATGTAGTGTTGTATGGGACCTTTGATCCCATCATGGCCTCTATCCATTTGCTTCTGTGCTTGCAGTTTGGAGGCCAGACAGGACATGTCCATTTCCCTTTCCCAGGAAGGGCCCAGTAAATGATCATGTGTCTCCCTCAAATCTTCTCTTCTCCAGATCAATCTTGTAAGTTCCCTCAGTTACCCACAGATCATATGAACACCAGATCTTTCTACAACCTGGTTGTCTTCATTTGGACATTCTCCAGTTTATCAAATCCTTCGGGATCTGTGTCCTCTAAAACCCCTACTTCATATCAACCTTAAAAGAGAACTAGAAGAAAAATGGGGAAGGGAGAGAGAAGCTATGCAAGAGAGCAACAACTTCCTGAAATGTGAATTGGAAAAGGTAAAAAGATGCAAAGGTGAGCTTTTCTGTCTCAACAGATAGTTTGAATTCTCCTCCCCATCTTCTGCATTTCCCTGAAAAAGGTATCAGAGCCAGCCCCAGGACCTTCTCATAGCTTACATTCTAACCAAGACTAGAATCCCTTATGTGGCCTCATAGTCTCAAGTGAGATGGACTGAAGGCAAGACCACAGGTCCAGGGGCAGTCAATGAAACAGTGGACCTAGAAATTAGTAAGGGGAGGGACAGAACAGAACAATAACAGCATCATCACCATCACCAACAGCAATAGCTCACGTCTTTTTGAACCTGAAAAGAAATTTCTCTATACAGAATTCTGTGATATGGAAGGTGAAAGATTATGCAATTGTTCAGATGTAGAATCTAAGTCTCAGAAATCAAGAGGGACACCTGAGGGTACACAGGGGATGGAAAGCAGAGTCAAGACTCTAGCTCCAGTTTCCTGAGTCTGAATTCAGAGCCCCTTTCACCACAACACATAGTGTCTTGATACCCAGGAGGGCAGAATATCACTTCTTTTTGTTTTGTCCACGCTAGAGAAGGCCAAGAAAAGGCAGACACAAAGCTGAGGGCCTGCAGCTACTCATCAGAGACTGTGATATTGATGTCTTGGCTGCCAGATAAGCCAGTGACAGAGTTAGATGCATTACAGGTATAGATTCCAGTGTGATTCAGAGACACATTAGCAATAGAGAGCTTGGATAAGGATGCCATCTGAATTTCATTGATAAGCCAAGTGAATTGGGGAGGTGTGTTAGACTCAGGAGAGCGATTTGACTTAATAGTTGCCCCTAAAGGGTAATGAGGAACATGGGGGGAAATCATGGGGGTATTTGGGCGATCTGGAGCGAAGAGAATGATTCCATATTGAAATAAAGGCAGAGAGGAGGAGATTTTCCTATTCTGAACCCATCACCAGGGACCACTGTATCTCCCTGATCCTCATCTGAGCTGGGAAATTCACAGCTCCTCATCCACTCAGGTCTGGACCTGAGGTTTGTGAACTTGAAAGGTCTTAAGGACTTCTCTTGCTCATGGCTGGCCCTACTCCATCACAGATGGAAAAGGTTGATATGGCCAGTGTGGGCTCCCTAAAATGAAGAGCAATGGGAAGTCCAAGGATTTTATCTTTAGCACTCAAAATCAGTGACTAGATGGTCTTGACCTCTGGGAACACAACCCCAGGTAATGAGCGTGAGCCATGCAGAAAGAGAATTTATTCACAGGTAATATTTAGTGTGAATTCACTCTCACTGAAAACTAATTGGGTTCTGGATTTCACGCTTATAGGGTCCTTGGTCTTCCCTTGTGACTTTGATTATGGTGAATGTCCTGTTATCTGGGGACAGCACTATCCTGTCACCAGCTGGGCAGCTTTGGGTTATGAACCACTGGTGTGTGACATCTTGAGTCTCAGACAGGCATGTCAAGGAAACATTATCCAGTATACAATAAAGTGGAACCAAGATGGCGGAGAAGGCATATGTGACTTTCTAAGCTCCTCTCATGCCATCACAACCAACTATTAAATTTGGCCTCAAAGAGAGCGCTTGACTGCTAAAATTCATGAAGATTGGAAGCACACAATTTACCAGTCAAAGATAATCTGGAAGATTGGCAGAGCAGGTTTGTCTGAGGGGCAGGAATAGACCAGCATGGCCAGGGAGATAGGAGAGACTAGCATCCTGAGCAGACCAGGGGTGGGGGTGATCTCTGTGGATAAAGAAGTTATAGAGATGACTCTGCTATAGGCTGACTGCTCTGTCTTGATTACAAAGCAGTAAACTGGCAGAGAAATCAAACCCTAAAACAGAGGTACTCTAAAAACGCCAGAACCTAACAAGATCTGGCTATAACCACCCCAATCCAGAAGTGACTCAGGCAGACCTGTAATACAGCTCTCCAGCCACATTCTATAGCATGGGACTTTTGTGGGGGCAGTTACAAATCTGCACAGCAGAGGGACACAGCATGGGGCAGCCTCTAATCTGCACAGTGTGGGGCTCTGCCTGGGGCAATAGAACTTTCATAGCCAATTGTGTGCTGCACAGCCACTAATACCCACACCCCCACAGTGGGCTTTGGGTTGGGGTAGTGAAACTTTCACTGCTCAGTGTCTAGTCCCAGGGCAGTCCTTAACCCACACAGCAGGGTTCTTTGCAGGGCACTTTCCCAACTAGGCCCTGTAGGCCTGAGTTACTTCCCCATGGGGAACTCTTTCCCAGAGCACTCCAGTACCTCGCTGCTTTTTGGAGCTGACTGGCAGGACAGCTACCCATCCATACACTTATCACTGCTCTATAGAGGAAGCTGGTAACCTCCTGGCCCTGAAGGCAGACCCTACAGCCTTTAACAAAATGAGTAAAAAAAAATTAAAAGGATGATCGATAGCTTCTATACAGAAAGAGAGCAGCTTTTCAACCCCAAGGAGACTAATAGCAGACAGTCTCCAGGCAATTGTTGATCCTCCAACACAAAAGGCTCTCCTAGAAGAGACTTAAAAACCTTAAAAGAGACCTAGAAGCAAAATGGGGAAAGGAAAGAGAAGCTATGCAAGGGAGCAACAACTTCCTGAAATATGAATTGGAAAAGGTAAAAAAAACTCCCAAGTGCAGGGAAACAGAATTTGTGAATTGGAAAAAGAAAATAACTCACTAAAAAAAACTTAGTGAAATGGGAAAAAATTACATAGAGCAAAACAACTCATTTAAAAACTCAAGTGGACATATACAAAAAGAAGTTTAAAAAGCTAATGAAGAAAATAACACACTAAAAATCAGAAATGAACAAATAGAAATGACTGATTCATTGAGACATCAAGAATCAGTCAAGGAAAACCAAAAAAATTAAAAAACTAGAAGAGAACCTTAAATATTTACTTGGAAAAACAACAGACCTGAAAAAGAGCTCTAGGAGAGATAACCTAAGGATCATTGGACTTCCTGAAAATTATGATGAAAAAAACAGCCTAGATGCTATTTTACAGGAAATCATCAAAGAAAACTGCGCAGAAGTAATAGAACCAGAAGATAAAATAGGCATTGAAAGAATTCATTGAACACCTTCTGAAAAAGACCCTAAAATAAAAACTCCAAGGAATATTGTGGCCAAAGTTCAGAACTATCAGACTAAGGAAAAAATATTACAAGCAGCCGGGAAAAAACAATTTAAATACTGAGGTGCCACAATAAGGGTCACTCAAGATCTGGCTGCCTCCACATTAAAGGATCAAAGGGCCTGGAATCTGATATTCCAAAAGACAAAAGAACTTGGAATACAGCCAAGAATAAACGACCCGAATAAGTTGAGCATTTTCTTCCATGGAAGAAGGTGGACATTTAATGAAACAGAGGAATTCCATTTGTTTCTAAGAAAAAAACCAGATCTAAACAAAAAAATTTGATCTCCAACCATAAAAACTCAAGAGAAGCAGAAAAAGGTAAAAGGAACTCTTGAGAACTGTATTTTTGTCGTGAATATACATAAAGATCACATGTATAATTTGATTTTACTGATATAACATTGAAAAAAAAAGAGAAGTAGAAATGGAAAGGGGTAGTGTCAGAAAAAAGGGAAAGGGGCGATAAAGAGAGGGAAACTGCATCCCACGATGAGGCAAAGGAAACCTATTATCTGAGGGAACTTAGAGAGGGGGAGGAACAATGTGTGAATCTTACTCTCATCAGAATTGGCTCAAAGAGGAAATAATTGACTTATTTGTTTTACAATCTTCAGTCATGTCATTAATAAGTGGGAGAGGAAAAGGAAAAAGAGTAATAAGGGAAGGGTATAAGAAAGGGGAAGGGATTCAAAGGGAGGAGGGAGGAATCCTAAAGAGGGAGAGCTGCGTGACACAAGTGGGGCCCATAAGTTTAATACTAGGGAAAGGAGTAAGGAGGAGGCAAGAAAAAGAAAAGCACTATCTGGGGATATTAGGATGACAGGAAATAAAGAATTAGTAATTTTAACTGTAAATGTGAATAGGATAACTCTCCCACAAAGTGGAGGCAGATAGCAGACTGGATCAAAAGTCAGAATCCTATAATGTGTTGTTTACAGGAAACACATTTAAAGCAGGGAGATAATACAGAGTAAAGGAAAAAGGCTGGAGCAGAATCTATTATGCTTCAGGCAAAGTCAAAAAAGCAGGGGTAGCCATTCTTATCTCAGATCAAGCAAAAGCAAAAATTGATCTAATCAAAAAAGAGAAGGAAGGAAACTATATCTTGCTAAAGGGTACTATAGACAATGAAGTTATATCAGTATTAAGGGAGTTGCAAGAAGAAATAGACAGCAAAACTATAATAGTGGAAGATCTCAATCTTGCACTCTCAGAATTAGATAAATCAAACCACAAAACAAATTAGAAAGAAATTAAAGAAGTAAATAGAATATTAGAAAAATTAGATATGATAGATCTTTGGAGAAAACTGAATGGTGACAGAAAGGAGTATACTTTCTTCTCAGCAGTTCATGGAACCTATACAAAAATTGATCATATATTAGGACATAAAGACCTCAAAATTAAATGCAGGAAGGTAGAAATAGCCAATACTTGCTTTTCAGATCATGATGCAATAAAAACTACATTAACAAAAAGTTAGGGCTAAATAGACCAAAAATTAATTGGAAACTAAATAATCTCATCTTAAAGAATGATTGGATGAAACAGTAAATTATAGACACAATTAATAATTTCACTCAAGATAATGACAATGGTGAGACATCATACCAAAATTTGTGGGATGCAGCCAAAGCAGTAATAAGGGGAAATTTTATGTCTTTAGAGGCCTGCTTGAATAAAGTAGAGAAAGAGAAGATCAATGAATTGGGCTTGCAACTTAAAAAGCTAGAAAAAGACCAAATTAAAACCTCCCAATCAAATACTAAGCTTGAAATTCTAAAATTAAAAAGAGAAATTAATGATATTGAAAGTAAAAACATTATTGAATTAATAAATAAAACTAAGAGTTGGTTTTATGAAAATAGATAAACCTTTGGTAAATCTGATTAGAAAAAGGAAAGAAGAAAAAAACCAAATTGTTAGTCTTAAAAATGAAAAGGGGGAACTTTCCACCAATGAAGAAGAAATTAGAGCACTAATAAGGAGTTGCTTTGCCCAATTTTATGCCAATAAATTTGATAACCTAAGTGAAATGGATGACTACCTCCAAAAATATAGATTTCCCAGATTAACAGAGGAGGAAGTAAATTGCTTAAATAGTCCCATTTCAGAAAAAAAGAAATAGAACAAGCTATTAATCAACTCCCTAAGAAAAAATCCCCAGGACCAGATGGATTTACATATGAATTCTAACAAACGTTTAAAGAACAATGAGCTCCAATGCTATATAAACTATTTGAAAAAATAAGGAATGAAGGAGTCCTACCAAATTCCTTTTATGATACAGACATGGTACTGATACCTAAACCAGGTAGGTTGAAAATAGAGAAAGAAAATTATAGACCAATCTCCCTAATGAATATTGATGCTAAAATCTTAAATAAGATATTAGCAAAAAGACTACAGAAAATCATCCCCAGGATAATACACCATGATCAAGTAGGATTTATACTAGGAATGTATACCAGGTTCAATAGTAGGAAAACTATCAGTATAATTGGCCATATTAATAACCAAATTAACAAAAACCATATGATCATCTCAATAGATGCAGAAAAAGCATTTGATAAAATCCAGCATCCATTCCTATTAAAAACACTTGAGAGTATAGAAATAAATGGACTTTTCCTTAAAATAATCAGTAGCATCTATTTTAAACCATCAGTAAGCATCATATGTAATGGAGACAAATTGCAACCATTCCCAATAAGATCAGGAGTGAAACAAAGTTGCCCACTATCACCATTACTATTCAATATTGTATTAGAAATGCTAGCTTTGGCAATAAGATCTGAGAAAGAGATTAAAGGAATTAGAGTAGGTAACAAGGAAACCAAACTATTACTCTTTGCTGATGATATGATGGTATACTTAGAGAACCCAAATATTCTACTAAAAAGTTATTAGAAATAATCCACACCTTTAGCAAGGTTGCAGGATACAAAATAAACCCACATAAATCATCAGCATTCTTATGTATCACTAATAAAATCCAACAGTTAGAGTTACAAAGAGAAATTCCATTTAAAGTAACTACTGACAGTATAAAATATTTAGGAATCAATCTGCCAAAGGAAATTCAGAAACTTTATGAGCAAAACTACAAAACTCTTTCCGCACAAATAAAGTCAGATCTAACCAATTGGAAAAATATTAAATGCTCTTGTACTGGGCGAGCAAATATAATAAAGATGACAATACTACCTAAACTAATCTATTTATTTAGTGCTATACCAATCAGAACCCAAAATACTATTTTAATGATCTACAAAAAATAACAACAAAGTTCATATGGCAAAACAAAAGGTCAAGAATTTCAAGGGAATTAATTTAAAAAAAATTCAAATGAAGGTGGCCTAGCTGCACCAGATCTAAAATTATATTATAAAGCAGCAGTTACCAAAACCATTTGGTATTGGCTAAGAAATAGATTAGTTGATCAATGGAATAGCTTAAGTTCAAAGGACAAAACAGCCAAAAATTTAATAATCCAGTGTTTGACAAACCCAAAGACCCCAGCTTTTGGGATAAGAACTCAGTGTTTGACAAATATTGCTGGGAAAAGTGGAAATTAGTATGGCAGAAACTAGGCATTGACCCACACTTAACACCATACACCAAGATAAGGTCAAAATGGGTTCATGACCTAGGCAAGAATGAGATTATAAATAAATTAGAGGAACATAGGATACTTTACCTCTCAGACCTGTGGAAGAAGAAGGAATTTATGAACCAAGAAAAACTAGAGATCATTATTGATCACAATATAGAAAATTTTGATTATATCAAATTGAAAATTTTTTGTACAAACAAAACTAATGCAGACAAGATTAGAAGGGATACAATAAACTGGGAAAACATTTTTACAGTCAAAGGTTCTGATAAAGGCCTCATTTCAAAAATATATAGAGAATTGATCCTAATTTATAAGAAATCAAGCCATTCTCCAATTGATAAATGTTCAAAGGATATGAACAGACAATTCTTAGATGAAGAAATTGAAACTATTTCTAGCCATATGAAAAGATGCTCCAAGTCATTATTAATCAGAGAAATGCAAATTAAGACAATTCTGAGATATCACTACATACATGTCAGATTGGCTGGAATGACAGGGAAAGATAATGTGGAATGTTGGAGGGGATATGGGAAAACTGGGGCACTGATACATTGTTGGTGGAATTGTGAATACATCCAGCCATTCTGGAGAACGATTTGCAACTATGCTCAAAGAGTTATCAAACTGTGCATACCCTTTGACCCAGCAGTGTTCCTACTGGGCTTATATCCCAAAGAGATTTTAAAGAAGGGAAAGGGACCTGTATGTGCAAGAATGTTTGTGGCCGCCCTCTCTGTAGTGGCCAGAAACTGGAAAGTGAGTGGATGCCCATCAATTGGACAATGGTTGAATAAATTGTGGTATATGAATACTATGGGATATTATTGTTCTGTAAGAAATGACCAGTAGGATGATTTCAGAAAGGCCTGGAGAGACTTACATGAACTGATGTTGAGTGAAATGAGCAGGACCAGGAGATCATTATATACTTCAACAACATTACTATATGATGATCAATTCTGATGGACGTGGTTCACTTCAACAATGAGGTGAACCAAATCAGTTCCAATGAACCAGCTACACCCAGGGAAACAACTCTGGCAGATGACTATGAACCACTACATAGAATTCCCAATCCCTCTATTTTTGTCCACCTGCATTTTTGATTTCCTTCACAGGCTAATAGTACACTATCTCAAAGTCTGATTCTTTTTGTACAGCAAAATAACTGTATGGACATGTATACATATATTGTATTTAACTTATACTTTAACATTTTTAACATTTTAACATTGGTCAACCTGCCATCTGGGGGAAGGGGTGGAGGGAAGGAGGGAAAAACTTGGAACAAAAGGATTTGCAACTGTCAATGCTGAAAAATTCCCTATGCATATATTTGTAAATAAAAAGTTATTAAAAAAAAAAAAAAGGAGACATTGTCCTTGTTCTCCACTGGGGCCATGTTGGTGCTGTTGATGAGAGCTTTGGGGTGTGGCCCTGTGCAGAAAACAGACAGAAAATGAGTGTTTGGTGCTTTTTCTTACCCTTCCAACCAAGTATCAGGTATGCAAGTAGTCTCCATAAGACCTTGGTAAGGTCAGAGGCTATGAACCTGTAGTTCCACTGGCATGGACCTTGCTTTCTCAGATTTCTCAGAACATTTTCTCCACTCCTTAGGAGAAAGTTAATTCCTGAGAGGCTATGACTGAAAAAAGACATTTACCAGCAGCTGAATCATTGTGGGTCGGGGCTGACTGGTTGAGGAGTGACACATCCCCATGTCCATTGTCCAGGATGTCCTTGAGGCCTTTCTACCTTGGCAGGATCTGGAAAAATTTATCCTCTCTTAGCCTGGACTTCAAAAACCCAAGATCCCCTCCACACCTTGATGAGGATATTGGTGAAGGTCAGAGAGCACAAACTAGAGACAGGGTTTTGGGGCCTGGTGCTCAGAGAGAAAAAAATATTACTTTACCCCCAAAGGAAAATAAAGCAAAAGGAAGAAATTGGAAATAGTTCATAAGCAGCAGCATGCAAAAGAAAGAATTCTGGGCTGGGAGTCAGGAGTCTCCATCCAAGAGTCTATAACCAATTATCACATCCCCTGTGCCTAGAATTGTGTCTTGCCCATAGAAGGAGATCATACACATTTACAGAATATTCTTTAACTTCCTACTTTGGGCTCTCCCTTTTCTTAGAAATTTACTCTCCTACAAGCAGAAGAATGAAGAGGTGATCTTCAAGGTCTTCTCCAGCTCAAAGAAGCTGTTATATTGGGAAGCTGAGGCAAGCAGGACTGACTTTTCTTGAACCTTTGTGACCCAAGTAGGGCCCAGATATGAATCTTCCCTAATAAGGCATTCCCTGTACTTGAAAGGTCAGCTTTGCTATAAGAAAGGTGTGTGTCCCATAATAATGGGGCAACTTCAGCAGGTTCACAGGGCTGCCTCTTAGGTCACCCTTCCCCAGCTCTTGAAGGATTAATTTCCAAAGTGAACTAAGAAATATTTGAGTTTTTCTGACCTTCTTTCTCCCCTATTTTGGCAAAATTTATATTCCCTTCTATGGGCCATTTAAAGATGTTTAGAGTAAGAGAGAAAATGCTTCATTTCTTACAAAGACACCGAGAGACCCTTGTATCCAGTAAGGTCAGATGGGACTGGGCAAGAATCTGACAGGGCTGAGGTCAGCCAGTGACCTCTGAGGAGTGGGGAGTACATGCAGGGCAGTGAGCATGAACGTGCTGGGCAGTGAGCGTGCTCGGCAGTGAGCGTGCTCCTGGGACAGAAGGCCATGGCAGGACTTTGGGAAAGATGCCTTGATGGCAAGTAAGTACCTTATATCTAATATGGCAGAGTTGCTTAGGACTTAGAAAGACTGGCATTGAAACCATGTCTCAGAAAGTTATCAGCTGTATGACTCATTAGCAAGCCATTTAAGGTCTCTTTGTCTCAATTTCCTCACCTGTGAAATGGGATAATAGAGCTCATCTCACAGTAGTTGGGAGGATGAAATAAGACCATCTATGTAAAAGCTCTTTATAAAATTGCACACAGAAATGAGCTATTCCATGTTTATAGGGAGGTGGGTCCCAGTAAATGGGCTTGGACTTGAGGGGCAGAGAGGGACAGCAAGGCTTAGAAGAAGTATTTTCTGCTCAGTACTCTGAGCAGTTCTGACAGGAGCTATGGATGAAGGGTCATGGGAGAGAGGAGCAGGACATGGGCCACTTGGAGACAAGACACTGCTCACTACCCACCGTGGTTCGTAGTGGAAATAGTCACAGATTTGATGTCAGAGGGTCCTGAATTCCATTCCTTCCTCACTATGTGACTTTAGCCAAGTACTTTCCTCTCCTGAGCCTCAGTCTGACTATGTGACTCTGGCCAAATCACTCACTCTCTGTTTCTTTTTCCTCACTTGACTCTGGCCAAATCACTCACTCTCTGTTTCTTTTTCCTCACTTACAAATACAGCACCTCCGTCCCAGGGTCCTTGTGAGAATCAGATGAAATATGATGCCCAGAGCCCCCTGAACACTTTCTGGCTCCACATAATGATAGCCCTTGTTAGCCTATTTCCCAGCAGGAAAGCTCTCCTTGTTGGGAACTTGAGGGGGGCCCCAAATGTCTCCTTGGTCCCCCTGGGCACTGAATTGGTTTTCTCCTCTTCCAGCTGGGGCTCAGCAGAGCTGGAACCCTCTGTCCCAGGCTGACCCCTGATCTTGCCTGTTTCTCTAGGAAATGGAGGTGACACAGGGGTCCTTCCTCTGGAGTCTCACTCCCAGCTCTGGAAGCCTCAGAAGAACAGAAGGTCCTGGGCACCAAGGCCGTTGTGCGTCTGGCTCTTGGGCTGTGAGTAGTCTAGACGTGAGCTCCCCTGGGCCCAGCAGTCCCCAGACCCAGAAATGCTCCCCCCAGACCCAGCAATGCTCCCCCAACCCCAAGTAGGTTTTTAAATGTCTTAGCGAACAATTTACCTGCCTCAGGCACAATGGAAAGGGCCCCTCAGCGGCCCATCTTAGTTTCACTGTATGGTCTGGGAAAGCTGGGAGGAAGCAGGAAGTTATCCCCCAAACAGTTTAGAGCCTCAGAAGCTAGTGACCTCTGACCTCTCCAGTGTTCCCAGTGACCCAGGATCACACTGATCTGGGCTGGAGGGGCTCTGGCCTCTTTGGCCCACATTATGGGGGAGGGAGGGGGCTTATGCTCTTCATTCTCCCTGCTCCCTTAGGGGAGCTTCTCACCCCAGACTGAAAGAGGGAATAGAAGTGAGACATGGCCCAGGGGAAGGACAGCACTTACCATATACTGCTAAATGGCATTGTCTAACTGTTAAGAAGCCTTGACTGTTACTAATGGCTACAAGGTAGTCATCAGTGTCACTGAGGGTGAGGTGAGGGATGAGCAGGGAGCCGTTGGGGAACACCTTCTCCCGGATGCCTGCAGGGTCCTGCACGCCGGTTTCAACTTTGTATTTAGCAATCATGTAGCTAGGTAGTACTACTTTTCTGTACCAAGTATAGAAGACAGCCTGGGCTGTGTAGCCCTGGAGTTCCAAGGTGACGCTGCGGTTCACTTCCCCATAGGGAGGATTTGGAACAACAGTGATCAGAGCAGACGTTGGCTGGATCCAGCAGCTGAGGATGGAGGCTGAGAGGGGAAGAAGGAGGCAGAGGTCAGCAGGGTCCCTCTGCCCTCCTGAGAGACCAAGGCCACTGAGCTGTCCCTGACATAAGGGTGGGGGCTCCTGGGAGCTCAGTGGAGGTGTTTGCAGGGATTCCTGGGCCTGCACATCATGTGAAGGCCCAGCCTCTGCAGAGAATCGGAGCCTTTGGTATGTAACACATTTTTGGCTCCCTCCCCGGGCTTGATTCAGATCTGCCAGTGTGCCCAGCAAGGCAATGGAGGCAGAAATGAAGCAACAAAATGTTGTAGCTGAGAACAAAAACCAGACTTCAGAGATTCCTGAAACCAGTGCTCTCAATTTACAATGAAAGAAACTGAGGTCCAGGTAAGGTGAGACATGTGACTGATATGAAATAGGAAAGGGCAAAGGCAACATTTTAATTCCTGGTCCCAAATCCATGAAGGATCTTTTCACTGAATCCTGGGTACATTTTAAGGCTGACACTTTGGCTCCCAAAAATCACTGGGAGGATGGTGGTAGTCCAGGTAAACTCAAGCTAAGAGTCTAGGTGACCTGACCATGGTCACGCAGCCAGTACCCATCAGAGCTGGGATCCACATCCAGGTCTCCTGACTGGAAAGCTTCCCTTCCCCCCTTCAAAGGTGGCTCTGTCCCAGCACTGGACATTACCCCGAGTCTCAGGGATGTGAGTGCATAGATATGAACTGCTGCTGCGATGCTACTTCCCTCCTGCCTCTGGTTAGGAAAGACTCTTGGTCAAGTCTTCTTTGAAAATGACTAGAACAGAAGCCCTTATACTGGCCCCTTTCTCCCTTCTTCCCCACCCCTGGGCTCCTGCAGAGCTGGTGTCTCACCTGTGATCAGGAGCCCCCTCCAGGGGCTGAGTGCCCCACTCTGAGGCTCTGAACGGCTCTCCATGGGGCTGGGCTGTGGCTGTGTCACCCTGTCTCCTTCCCAAGAATCTCTCTGCTTTCCTTAGCTGTGTCTTCTCTGTACAGGCTCAAGGGCAGACCCTGGAGGTGTCCCTGCTGCTGTCCAGGCTAAGGCTGTCTCTGGGGGCAGCCTGGAGCTGGGTCTCTTGGTTGCCTCCTTTTCTGGAACACTGAGGTCTCTCTCTTCAGAGATGGAGCTTTTCTATCTGCCTGGATCACAAAAACCCCACAGGGCAGGAACTTAGCCTTTGACTTTCTCCTCGCTCCTCCCTCTTCTCTCCTCCCTTCTCTCTCCTCCTCTTTCTTCCCCTCCCAGCTGCTGTGATGTCCTTCCTCTCAGGGGAGCCCCTCACCTGCACAGATCCCCCCCAATGCCTATGGAGAAGTGGTTCTGTCCCCCAGAGGAACATGTATATCACTCAATATTACCTACTGTTCAGTAGAACTGATACCTGATCCCTGACTACTTTATTTCCCTGCTGGAGCAGACATTGTTTAGACCCCAAAATGAGCACAAAGGATGCAAAGGACAGAGGTACTAAATGTTTGGATCCTTATTTGGGGCTTTTAGCACCCAGACTGTCTCCCCTACCCCATCAGGCTAGGTCATAGTGTGCTGGCCTTCCCTTAGGTGGTTTACCATGACTTCTGGGAGGATCCCACAGGGCTGGGATGATGCTGACTAGAGCTGCTCCTCTCTCTGGTGGGAACAGATCGGACCATCTTCTTTTCGCTGCACCCTTCCAGGACTCCCAGCAATCCTCCCCCATCTTTCATTGAGAGAAGGTTGGGTCTGGATCCCAGCAGAAGAGAGTTCGAATGGATCCTCACACACTTTATAGCTTTATGTCCTTGGGCAAACTGAACTATCTGCTTCAGTTTTCTCAGTTGTGCAATGGGAAGGATAATACTAGCACCCAGGTCCCAGGCTTGTGGTGAGGATCAAATGATCCTCCTATATGTAAATCATTTAGCACAGTGAAGGAGGACCCGTGGGCATCCTTTGGGAGAAGGGAATGCTAAGAGCATAAGGATGGCTCTGGATGGAGCTGAATGGGAAGTAGGGAAAGGGGGAGGGGTCTAAGAACTCATGGGGCTTTTGATTAGGTTAATCAATAAACACTTTGAAAGCACCTACTAAGTTCCAGGCAGTGTGTTAAGCACTGGGGATATAAAGAATGGTAAAAATCCCTGTCTCCTGATGGAGAAGACAACATGGACAGAATTCTAAATATAATGAGGACAAAATGGAGAACATGTCAGAGAGAAGGCACCAGCATTAAGGGGGATGGGCTACAGAGGGTAGTGTCTCCCTCACATAGGCCGTCTCCCTCTAATCTTAAGTCAGACATTGTCTGAGTTCTATCCCGGTGCATGGAGGGCAGAATCTCCACCGTTCCCCTTCTGCAAAAACTCATGAAAAAGTCCATTTCTCTAAAGACAATGAATACAATCTTGTGAGTCTTCAAGGTCAACCCGTATCTCCCAATGTTGATGAGGAGTGGGCCAGTGACTACCCCTAATCACACAGGAAATAAGTGAGAACCAGCTATGAAGTTTCAGTACATTAAGGCCAAGAGCTGTGAATCTCTGAGGAGGGGAAGAGGAAATGTGGGGCAAAGAACCAGATGCAATGGCATCTCCTTCCCCGTCAAGATAAGGTGAAAAATCATAAGAGCATCGCATCTGACAGTGGCAGAAAGAGACCCAAAGAGGTGGTGCCCTGCCCAGGCTCACAGGGGGAACAAGCAAAAGCAAGGCTTCTACCCCCAAATCCAGCCTTGGGCCTTCCTGGGCCTCAGACCAGCCTAGGACATTCCTGACATGTCCCAATTGTGGGGAAAACCCAGTTCCCTGCTCCATCGCTATAGAAGGCTTCTAAGGGAGTCCTGCTCAGTCAGTGAATATATGCCAGATGCAGGTTTTCTTTTTCTGAATGTTGAGTCTTTCTGGGAAAGGGATGTGACATTAGTGTAAATAGGCCTAACTCCTTTTGCACAGCTGGTTTGTACAAAAAGTCAAGCTTGGAAATGAGTCCTCCTTCAGATGCACTGAAAGAGATGGCTACCCAAAGGGCCTTTCCTAGAAAGGATTGGCTGACTCAGTCCTGAAAACTGATCATGGGCATTAGAGACCTGGGTTAGTGTCCCCTCTGCTATTTAATCACTTTCTCTTCAGATTCATTGTTTCACCCCTCTGGCACTTAGTTCCCTCATCAGTATAATGGGCACATTGTGCTAAAATAACCTCTCAGATCATCTGTTAATACAACCAGCTGCTCCCACTTGTCCTTGGAGTAATAATAATGACCAATATTTGTTATGGGCTAGAACTTGCAACAAGGTGCTAACTCGGTGGAATTGATAGAGAGAGTGGTTGTTTAGCTTGCTGCTTAACAGTTCTCTAGTGCAGTAAATGTAATTAGTACTTACTATAATTCTACAAAATTCACACTTTTGATAAGAGACCATATAAGCTGGGACAAACTCAGCCAGAATCAGGACTAGGGAAGACAGGGACTGTGGTGGTTCTCCTGCCTCCCCCACAGAAACCAAGACACATTCAGGAGGATATCAAGAAGCTGACAGAGGCAGAGAACACAAAGAACTGGTGGCAGGAGCTCAAGCGCTCGGAAACAGAAAGAGAGAGAGGCCTCTAAGAAAGCTAACTGGGCCACAGAAAAGGAGACAAGACTTGGAAAGAGACAATTAAGGGATCGGACTTTAACATCTGGCTGCACTTGTGGTGATTACTGAACTAAAAGGAAGGCTGCTCCCAGAGACCCCAAGAAAACCCAACAAGAGAACATTACATTTTGGCGAGCATATTACAAATATTTGCAAAGGACCCTAAGGTTTGCAAAGGGCTTCACCCCTAACACCTCATTGGGCCCTCAGCAATCCAGTGAAGTGGGTATTATTATCCCCCATTTTACAGATGACGAAATTGGGTCAGCAGAGTTTAACTGATTTGCCCAGAGCCACACAGATACTCCGTGTTTTAGGAGAGTTTTGAATCCAACTTTTCTTAACTCCAAATTGGTGATTACCTATGCTGCCTTGCTGTCTCATCAAAAATGGTCCACACACTCCAGACTTCCCACACTCTGGCACCAGCTTATTTTCCCTGCTTCATTTCTTTCTATTCTCCACCCCCTCCTACTCCACACACTCTCAACCCTGGTCTTTGGTGGGTTATTATCTGTCTGCCCCTTTCTATCCTTCTCCATATCCTTCATGTTTTACTTAAAATACCACTAGAATCTCTCTTTCTTGTGCTCTTATTTAAACTATTCTCAGTGCCCGGAATAAGGAGAGCTAGTTTGGGAAATGGATAAGGCTTTGAATCTGGAGTCAATAAAACTCATCTTTTGAGTTCAAAACTGGTCTCAGATACTTCTTAGTTGTATGACCCTGTGCACATCACTACCCTGCTCCTCTCAGTTTCCTTATCTGCAAAATGCCTGAAATGGCCAAGCATTCAAGTGTCTTTGCTAAGAAAACCCTTAGATGAGATAAGATAAAAAGATAAGAAAAGTCAGACTGGAGCAGTAAGGTGACTGAATGGAACAATGTCTGTAATGCTTTCTTAATCCCCTTTCCCATTGGAATTTCACTAATCTTTAAAGGCTAAATCAAATGTCCTTCTCTTCAGGAAACTTACTTCACGTGTTATTAATTTAGGGTTCCTAAGTTTAGTTTGATAATTATTTCAATATAATTGGTTTCTTTTTAATCCTACATATTTTACCTAATACTCTTAAACACACCATTTTTAAAAGAGGTTCTTAGGCTCCTTCAATCTGAAAAATTAAGGACTCTGAGACAGCAAGTCCCCTTGTCTTTTCATCAGTAATGACATTATACTCCCCCCTCCTCTAAACTTCCCCGTTTCTATTGAAATCACTACAACTGCCCTTCCAATTACTCAGCATCAAGACCTTGGAGTTGTCTTTGGCCCTTCCCTCTCCCTTGATATCCATATTCCCACACTTTCTAAATTTTGTCACCTTAATCTCCATGACATCTTTTATGTCCAAATCCTTGCCTGTTCTCATTCTGCCTCTCTTCTACTCAAGGTCCCATAAATTTTTTACATGATTTCTCTATGATTTAAAAAATTCCTTTGTTGAAGAAAATTATTAATACTGTATTCTGTATTATTGTTCTGTAAGAAATGACCAGCAGGATGAATACAGAGAGGCTTGGAGAGACTTACATGAACTGATGCTAAGTGAAATGAGCAGAACCAGGAGATCATTACACACTTCAACAATGATACTGTATGAGGATGTATTCTGATGGAAGTGGATTTCTTCGACAAAGAGAAGATCTAATTCAGTTCCAATTGATCAATGATGGACAGAAGCAGCTACACCCAGAGAAAGAACACTGGGAAATGAATGTAAACTGTTTGCATTTTTGTTTTTCTTCCCAGGTTATTTTACCTTCTGAATCCAATTCTTCCCGTGCAACAAGAGAACTGTTTGGTTCTGCACACATATATTGTATCTAGATATACTGTGACAGATTTCACATGAATAGGACTGCTTGCCATCTGGGGAAGGGGGTGGAGGGAGGGAGGGGAAAAGTCGGAACAGAATTGAGTGCAAGGGATAATATTGTAAAAAACTACCCAGTCATGGGTTCTGTCAATAAAAAGTTATAATTATTTTAAATAATAATAATACAATTAAAATACTATATTCTGAATTTTAGGCCCCAATCTTCCAGGAAGAATTTTATTTAACTTAAGATAATTCTAAATCCAAGCATTCTATCCAAGAGAGAAATGTGCAAACTAGTGTGGTCTCTCATTCTTTCTGATATGTCCCCCTCTAAGACTGAGGATAATCATGATACATTCAATTTTGAGTTGATATTCTAGAATATTTCCTACTAGCTTCAGAGAGAAAGCCTGCTCAGTGGTCTCCCTCAAATCTTAAGCCTAGACATTGTCTGAGCTACTTGCAGAATTAAGATTCTGATCTCCACCATTTCCCCTTCTGGGGTTTATGGTCCAGTAGGGGAAGAAAGAAACAGAAAAATGCCCATTTCTCTAAAGACTATTAAGACAATTTCATGAGTCTGCAAGATCAGCCCAGATTTCCAATGTAGAAGAAAAGATGAATGAGTAGTTCCAGTCATACAGGAAATAAGTGGGAACCAGGTATGAAGTTTCAGTATATTAAGCTAATAAGGGCTGTGGATCTTTGTGGTCTGGAGGGCAGGAAGAGGAAATGTGGGTCAAAAGGCCAGATGCAATGATATCACAATATCATTGCGTCTGGCAGTGGCAGAAAGAGATCCAAAGAGGTAGCGACCTGTCCCGGCTCACAGAGGAAAGAAACAAGACTTCTGCCCCCAAATCCAGCCTTGGGCCTTCCTGGGTTTCAGATCAGTCCAGGGCATTCTTGACATGTCCAACTCTTGGGAAAACCCAGTCCCCTGCTCCATGGCTTATAGAAGACTTCTAAGGGCATCCTGCTTGGTCAGGGTCTTTGGGTCTCAGACTGTTGGAGCTCTTGGCGAGAAGTCATTAAGGGGAAGGAACAAATATTTAAAGCCTTTCACAAGCTGGTCCTTTTTCCCTTTCTAATCTTTTTATACTCGTCTCCCCTCCATGCACTCTGTGGTACAATGACACTGACCTCCTGGATGTTCCTTGAACAAAACATTATATCCCAACTGTCTGGGTCTTTGCTCTTCTCTTCTCTTGACCTTTGTCTTCTGCGTTCCCCACTTCTGTCCAGGCTCAGTTCTAAACCTATTTCCTGTAAAAGATTTTTTGTCTACAACTGTAATAGAATACTATTGTACTATAAAAAATAACAAGCAGGATGCTTTCAGAAAAACTTGGAAAGACTTAGATGAGCTGATGCAAAATGAACTGAGCAGGCCCAGGAGAACATTGTATACAGTAAGAGCAATATTGTATGATGATAAACTTTGAATAATAGCTATTCTCAGGAATATAATGATCAAAAGACAATGATTTCAAAGGACTTAGGATGAAAAATGCTATCCACATCCAGAGAAAGAACTGACAAAGTCTGAATACCAATAAAAAATGCTTTTTTCACTTTTTAAAATTTTTCATGGATTTTTTTGGGGAAGTCTTTTTTTTCACTAGATGACTGATAAGGAAGTATGTATTACATGGTTGAACATATATAGCCTATATCTAATTACAATCTTAGTGAGGGGAACATGAGAGAAAGTGAAAATTTAGAAGTCAGAATTTTTAAAAAATGAAAATTAAAAGTTGTCTTTACATGCATTTGGGAAAACATAAAATACTAATTAAAGAAAAAGAAAAACTGGGTTCAAAATTCTCCTCAAATACTGAGTAGCTGGGTGATTCTGATCCAGTCAGTTAACATGTCTTGGCCCCAGTTTCCTCGTCTGTAAAATGGGGACAATATAACCCACTTCACATGATTGCTGTAAGAATCCAAGATGTTACTTGCAAAGCCTGTTTCAAACCTGAGAACCTTCCAAAGATAATGGCCACTGTTTCTCTAAGGAGAAGAGGCAGTTGCTAGCATTTATAGCAGATGATCTGGGAAGTTACATTTGCAGGATGCCATAATTTTATGGGTGGAGAAACTGAGGCCCAGAAAGAAGAAACAATGAATCTGAACACATAAAGGGAGTAAGTAGCAGATGCAGGATGCCAGACATCTGATGTCCCAGATCAGTGCTCAGGATTTAGTTAGCTCTTCCTCACTAAGGAAAAATCCTGTGTGGAGCCAACTTTCCCAGTGCATCTAAAGGATTAATTTTTAAAACTTTATTTTTTTATGAACTGATTGTCTAAAGGGAGCCAGGTTTTTACACATTAATGCCATACCCCTCTCCCAGAAAGAATCCACAGTTCTGGAAAACCAAACCAGCACCTGGCAAGTGTGAACACATAGCCACGAGGAGACAGCATAGAGACACACAAATATCAGAGATGCTTAGAATTACAGAGTGGAAGGAACCAAACCCTAAGTGAATATGCCTCCCCACTACTAAATTCATCTAGGCCCCATTTGAATTTCGCCAGTGATAGAGAGGTCCTTATTTCATGAAACAATTCAATCTACATCATACAGCTGATTGTTGGGAAGCTGGTGTTTTGCTGAAGTCATTTGAATTCTTTTATGATTTTTCCCCTAGTTTTTCCTTCTGAGTCCAAACAGAATAAGTCTGATTTTCTTTTCTTAAAGATGATCCTAAAGATTGTCTAGGACAGGGAGACAGGAGACCTCTTTAAGAAGCCACATCTGGGTGGGGGTGGGGGGCAGGTGAGGAGAAGAAAAAATAAATTTAAATGATATTTTTGTTGTATGTTTGAAAGAAACAACAAGTTGTATATAGTATCTCTGCAATTTCATATGCAAATGTATTTTTGTTGTACTATATTATGGAAATGCTTGATTTATGCCATAAATTAAGGATAACTAGCTTAACCCTCACTTAATCCTCTTTGTCTCAGTTTCCTCATCTATAACATGATTTGGAGAAGGAGATTTGGATTGAAAACCTCCAGAGGATGAACCATCCCATCCCAAGAAAGAGAAAGCTTGTGGTAGGAGGGTTCATCCTACAGAGGTTTTCAATAAACAACTTTTCTGCCTTCTACTGAGTGATCTCTGAGTAGTCATTTTGGGTAAGGGTCTTCTATATCCCTCACAGTTGGGGGCTCATCTGGAATGGGATCTTTGGGGGAGATGGTTGTGTGGACCATGGAAAGGGATAGGCACCCATGGAGTAGTTGTCTCCATGGTATCTGGTTCTGGGTGAGCAGCCTCCTTCCCCCTTAGACAACAACCTGAGGCAGGGATACTCAGTGGAGCACAGAATTGAAGACTGAAGGAAGTAGAGTCCTGATGGCCAGTGGCAGTCTGAAAAGAAACGGTGTTCTTGAGGTAAACAGAGCTCTTGGGAAGTCTGGGGATCTATTGGCTGGGTCAAGAGAGACACGAGGGACTAGCCCTCTTAAAATTGTTTTGGTGGACTGCTATTGACGCCAACGATAAAGGACTTTTCCTGAGGAGGCTCTCAAGTGGCTGCAGGGGCATGAGAGTAACAAAGGACCTCCACCTGGGGCATAAGGGTAATAAATGGCCTCACACCAACACCTGGACTGGGTCCAAGGTGGTAAAATGGGATAGAAGTAGTCCAAAAATTTGTATCAGGACATTAGCTAGGGAATTCAGGGCTGGGATGGACTTACGAATTCAGGACTAGGATGGACTTCCCAGATATAAAAGGGAAGAAAACTGGGAGGATGTATATCCTAGGACTGTTGGGATATATCAGACTTAAATCTGTATGTAAAAGGTGAAAATAGAGTTTACATGTCTCTGTATGTATATGTCTGCTTTGCATTGCTTTTGTTCTGTGTTAAAAGTTAGCAAGCTCATAAGAGATAAGAATTCAGCCTGTGTGTTAAAATATCAGCCTGAATTATGGAAATTGGAATTCATTCAGAGTAGTAATTTTTTTCAGAGAGTCTCAGAATGTATTGGTAATTTGGGAACTAGTTTAGGGCTTCTCAAGAAAATCTTTTTTTTTTTTCTTTCTCTCCCTCTGCCTCTGGCAGAAGCTTTGCAGGAAGGGGGAGAGAAGGGGAAAAAATAAAAACATAGATTGAAAGTTTGGAAAAGTTTTGAGAAAATAGAAGAACAGTGGCTATCACTCCTGTAATCAAGGAGCCCTATTACCAATAACTCAGGCTTGTGGATTCCTGCCAGAAAAAAAAAATTTCTCAAGGTAAAGCAAGGATTGGTGCTTAACTCTTTCCTGGCTTACTAAAGAAAAGAAGTTTGAATGGAATATCTAGGTAGATTTTAGGAAATTTCACAAACTAAAGTACTGGTTAATTTTAAAATAAATTTAAATTAGTTTGTGTGTTAAGATTGGAAACAAGATTGGAAATAAGAAATTGCAGATATTGGAAAGGGAGGAATAAAAATAGAGTAACAGAAGTAAATAGCTGAACATGGCGGGGGAGGGGGGAGTTAGAGAGAGGGGAGGAGTCTCTGACCTGTTGGATCTGTGGGAAAACTAGGCATAATTCTAAAAAGAAAAAAAAATTTTCCAGGAGAAGAAAGAAAAATTATTATTAGCAAGTTTGCTTTCATGGAGTGAGAGAACAGAAAGTTTAAGAAAGCTAAACTGGGTAATTGTTTGTCTGCAACATTTGATTAAGAGTTTTGGGAACTTACTATATTTTAAAGAGGTATTATTATTTTGAAATTGGGGGAAATAATTTTACTGTTGCCTTGCACATATTAGATTTATTCTGGATAAAATCTTAAGAATTGTTTGAATATTGTGGCCTTTACAACTGAAGAGAAAAACTTTTCTTTTTTTTTATTATTTGGTTGGACTTCAAATTGAAATATAGGTTATTAAAGAAAATGCCAGTAGCTTACCTGGGGGGGGAGGGTCATGTTTGTATCTCCCTACTTAAATGGTATGTTGCTTTCTAGAAGTATTGGGTAATTTGTAAACTATATTATAAGTTTTATGAAATTTGATTCAAAATTAATTGTGAATCTTGAAGTCTAAGGTTAAAAAAAAGGGGGTGATTTAAAAACAAGGGAAAAGAGACTGATTTACAAAAGCAATTAATAGTTTAAATGGAGCATCTAGTCAGAAAGGTTACAGAGAGATGGGACAGGAGAATAAACGTGATGTAAGAAGGATTGATTAGTAAGAGCAGATGATTTCAAGAAGAAATTAGAAAAAAGAAGGAACTGGTTGGAAAGGGTAGTCACAGAGAGATGGCTATGAGACAGGATCTGTTTTTGCACGGGGAGAGCAGCAGAGCAGTAGTGGAAAGCAGCAGCCACTTGGTTCCTTTAGCTAAAAAAAAAAACAAATGGTGATCTAAAGGGACAGGCTGCTCTTGCAAGATGTTAATTGATTGGATATTTGTTTCTTTAGTAAATAATGATTATGAATATTAAAGAATATGATCAGAAATGTGGTATATAGTTTGAAAGGGTTTTTTCAAAAACTTTAATTGGTGTTTTCAAGAACTTTTCAGATTCTTTTATGTGCAAATAGGAAGTTTTAATTAACTGTATTGATGCCAATTATTTGAAAGGGACTCCAAGAATAATAGTTTTTGCCTTCTTCCTTTTGAAAATGTTTTTGTTATGAACAATATGTAGTTTGGGATTTTTCTGTGTATTGGGTATTTTAAAAGCAAAATGATTGGTATAATATTCAACTTATTCAAGATTCAACATCTACTTGGGTATGTAAGAATTGTGTGAATTTTCTGGGATAAATTTCTTACTGCTACCAATATAAGGTCATGGCAAATAATTGTTTGGGATTTATCTGAAACTTTGGACATAAAATCTCTTTGACTTGTAATTAATGCTATTTGGGAGTTTTAAAACTCCACTGTCTTATGTGCTGAAGGTTGAGTTTTAACTGCTTATATTATGTTATAGTTATGTCTCTGCATTTTTTTCTTCCTGTGACTGATTTCTATGATCAGAGCAATAGTTAATAAGAACTGTTAATTCAATTCAAATATGTCATAGCTTGCTATTTCCAATCTGGTTATATGTAATCATTATATCCTAAATACTTAGGCAAATACGTATTTAGCCTGGCCATCTGTCTGTTACTGGCTATTTGTGTTTTGTTTTTAAAAGGTTTCTAAATGATAAGAGGACAATTAACAATGGTCTGTGAAATCTAACTGCTGTTTTATTTATTGGGAATATAGCTGACAACCATTTGCCTGCCTTGTGAAGCAAACTCAGCTGCTGGCTCTTCACATTTGCCAGCAGTTTGGTGAATCAAGTCTTTCTATCTCAGACTGTTCTAACCTTGTTAGATTTGTTTTTTTGTTGTTCTAGATTTTGGTTAAATTACAGATTATTAAACCTCTTCTGAGATATGGATTGGCTCATCTGAAACTTAGATTGACACCACACCCATACCCCTACATGGATTGAGGGCCTTGGCCCATTTCTCAGCATGAAGCCGTTTTTTGAATGAGAGATCATCACCCATGCTCCTGATGTAATTTGGACTAATATGGGGGACTTGGGAAGGGTTGATGAATGACTGTTAAATCCTGACTTGGGGTCATTTATTACTGTGGATAGAAATTGTTAAAATTGGTAACTGTTGCTGTTAAGGAAGTTATAATATTTTTATAATATCTATGTTCACTTCAAAATATGTAATTGTTTGAGGGATTTTTTTTTTAGGAAACTCCTCCTGTACTAGTCTGTTATGTATAGGAACTTTAATTCATTCTTGGGATTTATATGTGGGGTAATTATTTGACTATTTACTTTTTTGGGGGATGATTCCTTTCCATGAGAAAAAAAAAGGAGAGGAAGAGACAAAGGGAAATTGGTGGATTTTTCTCAAAACACCTAAAAGAGTAGGAACCCTTAGTGTTCTGTTCACTTTGCCTTAGATACTTCTGCCCCATTCCCTATCTTATCAGTTCAGATTGAATTGGAAATCCTTAAGCAGTCCTTTTTGTTTTTACTATGCTTTAGCTTTGAAACCCCTTATTCTGTGGAATTGCCCTGGCAGACTTAGTTTTGGGGACTATTTTGTTTTTGGGAAATCTCTAAGATATAGACACCTGTCTTGGGACTGGCAGTCTCCAGCCCTGTAACCCCAGTTTCTTAATTGGTATCTCAGCATTTTCAATAACATTGCAGTTTTGAGATCAAGCCTCTAAAGTTCAGGGTTTGCCTGCCTTGATGGTCTAACTGTGCATGCTCTGATAGCTCTGCTCAGAAATCTGCATTCTAGTAGCAACCCTGTCTGTTCCTCTGGGTGGGGACAGGTGGAGCCGCTCCAAACCTCACCCTTCTCCCTTGGAGTGAAGTGCCCCTCTGAATGGGCAGCATGACTGTCTCAAGCCTTGCTACTCCCTACATAAGTAGAAGCTGAGTTAAGTGCACAAATGCCTGAAGATCACTTAACAGTGAACTGTCCATCTCAAACTGGATTCCCTGACTGAGATGAGGGCCCTTGTACTGCTGATAACTCTGGGGTTGTCAGGAAGAGATTTGCTTTTGCCATAAGTCCTTGTATTTTCTAGTTTCATTTTGATTTATTTGTGTCACATTTGGGTTGGCCAAAATTATGGTACTGAGACCTCCCAGGTATCTAGGGGAGGTAATTCAATAATTCAAATATTCAGAAGGAGAGTGTGTAATGCTGTGCCTCAGTTTCCCTAGATTGTCATCTTTGTTAATTTATCTTTGTATTTTTATGTCTGCCAAATGTCAATCTGTTCTATGATAACTCTTTCTATGACAGTTGGTGGAAGCAATTGTTACGTTATGAACATATTGCAATCAGTGGTATTATCCTGTTGCCACTATGTCTACCCTGTATAATTACATTAGACACCAGAATAGTTCAACAGTCCCTATCAAAATATTGCATACAGAAGATGCTATTAAAATGATGATTCTTCAGAGAAAAGAGTGGAATATATTAGAGAGGGATCATTTTGATGTTGAACTTGATAAACAATGTATAGATATGTTAAGTGATTTTGAACAGTGTGTGAGTTCTTCATAGAAATATGATAAAAATCATTTACATATTACAAGGGGGAATTCATACATTCCTGTAAGTTCTTCAACCTTATCTTTCTCTGTTCCATATACTTTCCCTCCTCTCCTCTCTTCTTTGTCTCATTTTCTGTCTCTCTCCCTCTTTCCTTCCCTTTGATTTGTTTCTCCCTCCTCCATCTTTCATCCTTTCTTTGTATGTGTGTGTGTGTGTCTCCTTCCACTCACTATTAACAATATCAGCAGATCATGGGTGGGCTAAGCTAATATAATAAAAATGACAATACTACCTAAATTAATCTATTTATTCAGTGCTATACCAATCAAAGTACTAAGAAATTATTTTACAGAGCTAAAAAAAAATTAATAATGAAGTTCATCTGGAAAAACAAAGTTAAGAATTTCAAGGAAAAAAAATTAAAGCAAATAAAGCTGATCTAACTGTATCAGATCTAAAACTATATTATAAAGCAGCATTTGATACTGGCTAAGAAATAGAGTAGTCAATCAGTGGAATAGATTAGGTTTCCAAGAACAATAGTCAATGACTATAGTAATATAGTATTTGACAAACCCAAAGATCCCAGCTTCTGAAATAAGAACTGAGTATTTGACAAAAATTGTTGGGAAAATGGGAAATTAGTATGTAAGAAATTAGGCATTAACCCACGCTTAATACCCTATACCCAGAAAAGATTGAAATGGGTTCATGATTTAGACATAAAGAGTGATGTTACAAGCAAATTAGAAGAACAAAGGATAATTTACCTCTCAGATCTGTGGAGAAGGAATTTGTGGCCAAATGTTGGGGACCATGCTTAAGTTCAAAACCCAGAAAGTCTGTAAAGGTTTAAAGGGGACTGTATCATTAAAGGGTGGGGCAGTTGTCTGAAAGCCCCCGCAGCTGTGAATCATAACACACTTGAAGGAATTGCAAATCAGCCTTTAGTGACACAGAGGTTGCTTATGAATTGGGAATTAAATAAATTGGAGGCAAGAGACAATAGGAGAGAGGTCAGAGAACACAACTTGCTCTCAGCTCCCTTGTATTATTATGATCCTCTCACATGAAGGAATCTATTCTGCTGGTCAGAATTAGATCCCCAGCAGCTACTAGCAGGTGGCTCCCACAACACCCAGCAGCCACTAGCAGACTGCACCCATAAAAGACAAAAAAGAACTAGAACACATTATGGAATGCAAAATGGATGATTTTGATTATATTAAGTTAAAAAGATTTTGTACAAACAAAACTAATGCAGACAAGATTAGAAGGGAAGCAATAAACTGTGGGACTGAGTATGGATCACAACATAGTATTTTAACCTTTTTGTTGTAGTTTGCTTACATTTTGTTTTCTTTCTCATTTTTTCCCTTTTGATCTGATTTTTCTTTTGCAGCATGATAATTGTGGAAATATGGATAAAAGAATTGCATATGTTTAACACATATTGGATTACTTACTGTCTAGGGGAGGGGTGGGGGAAAGGGAGGAAGGAAAAATTTTGGAACACAAAAATGATCTATGCATATGTTTTGAAAATAAACAGTTTTAATCAAAAATAAAAATAAATAAAAAAAAACCAATGCCAGCAAAGATAATGGACCAATAACAAACACTGCATCTAAGTGGAATGTGAGGACCTGAAAGGTGATAGCATGTTCATATAGGAGCTGGCTCTTAACTTATGAAAGAATTTACAGTTTAGAGAGAGCAAAGAGCTGTTAGCTGTCTCTTTGCCACCAGACATGCTACATGTGCCTCACTAGAATTGTACTCTTAAGTTTGAGTCTGCCCTTTGCATGGACCTGTGTTTAACTTGTAGGAAAGAATTCCCACTTTTAGGCTTTTAGGGGATTTTAGGGGAATGTTTATCCTACCTTTGTTAGTAAATTGCCTCAATTAATCCTCTTACTAAAAAAGTAATTTAATCTACTTGATGACTGTTAGTGGGAAGCACAGTATTGAAATGACAATCCTCATGGTTACCCCAAAGATCTTTAGGATTAGTAATGAGCCAATCCTGGGGAGATTTTTTTCAACTTTGATCTATGCTTAGAAGGTGGAGAACTGAGGAAGGAAGAAAAGTCCCTGGCTTACTACTCTTCCTTTTCGGGGGACAAGGTCAAATGGAAGCCAACCAGATGGACCAGGAGAGGTCAAACACTGCCTTATCACCTTTGCTTTTTTTTCTTTTCACCTTTTCTCTCAACTGGATGTTTATAATTAGCCACTCTGAGACTGTCTGCCCCTTTCACTATCTGCTCTCATGACTGTTCTCACAAATGAAAATTGTGCTTCCTATTTTACAAAAAGAAAAAAAAAAAGCTATCATTTACTAAGAGCTCCTTCTTTTGTCCTCCTCTTCATATGACTTTACCCAGATGCCTTCTGCCTGTATTTTCTCCTTCACTCCCCCTCACATGAAGAAATGGTTATTATCCTTGTCAATGCAATCCTTTATATATGCACAAGTGATCCTGTACAGGGCCAGGGGGTAAGAATCCATTCTAGGTCTTAAATCTTACAGTAACGTGGCTCACGAAAACTCCCTTTTCTTATTGAAGTAGCAGAGACATACTTGTTAACATGTGATTAGAAATCTAGGACTGAAGCAAAATGTAAAACTACTATACAATGGAACAAAGGCTTATCTTTGATCTTAGGACAGGAAAAACAGCCCACATGGAGACTACAGGCATTTGGGAGAAAGGTACTTGAGGACATTGGTATGATGAGTTTACTCTGATGTGTATCTCAACTATTTCCATCTCTGTCTAAGTAACCAAGATCCGGGCTTAATCATTTACATCTCAGTAGATTGTGCTTGTTAGATTTGTCTCTCTGATCAATAAAATCCTAAACTCTCTTCGCCTGATCTCTGTATCACCCTTCATTTCCCTACAAGAGCTGGATTCTAAGAGTGGTGGTGGAATATTATGGGCCAGAACTTGAAACAAGGTGCTAAGTATGGGAATTGATAGACACAATGCTTATGTACTTGGTTCACACCTTTGGAGTTCACACCTTTGGGAGATTCACACCTCTCACACCTTTAGAGTTCACACCTTTAAGAGAGCATACATAAGGAGGAGCCCACTAAAGGACAAGCCCACTAGAGACTCTGGGAGATTCACAAATCAGGATTCACTCTGGGAGATTCACAGGTCAGGATTCAGTCCAGGAGATTCACAAATCAGAAGCCCACAAGCCCTCTCTCTTGGAGGAGGAGTCAGATTCATTCCATCTTCCATCTTTGTGCTGGCTGGAGGCTTTGGATTCGGAGGGAGCTAGGGGCTGAAGCTGGCAGAGGCCAAGCACAAGTGGCAAGAGCTCTCGGAACCAAGGAGAGAGATAGGCCTCTAAGAAAGCTAACTGGGCTTTTTGGAAGAAGACAATAAAGAATCTGAACATTTAACAGCTGGCTGAATTTAAGAGAAGAACATTACAGTGGAACAGAAACTTCACAAGTGGAACTTCATAAGTGGACAAAGCTTCCATGGAAGGGTGCCTTCTTTAGAAGCATGAATACTCAGATAAAGAAGGGAATTAAATAACAAAAAGTAAGGATAAAGTTGGGGAAAGGGTTGATGGAGGGAACCCTGCAACTGTCCTGACTTTGAAGGGGAAGAAACTCCCCTTGAACTCTTGAGAAGCTCTCCTCTGACAGAGATCCACCCTTCAGGGCAGTTACATGTTTTCATTAAGATTAGCCCAGGACCATTCCTACTTAGCTCAAATTTAAGTGGTCTTATTCAACTGGAAATCTAGGCTTGGGGGACACTGACAACATGCATTCACATGAAACTTCAGTCTCAGATTTCCTATTTTAAAGGCAATGTCGAGGCTTATTTTGTTGCAAAGGCCCAAAAGGCAAAGGCCCAGGACCATGCCTTGTCAAGGAACTTCCATCTCACCTTGGCATAGTTGCTTACAAGAACCCCTGCCCGCTGTGAAGACATTCTCTTCTCAACATTAACCCCTCTTTATCTCTCTGCCAGGATTTCTCTACATCTCTTGTTTATCTCTCTGCCACACTTTGTCACTCTGAAGTCAATCTTCCTAGAAAAAGCTGATTCCTGCAGTGCCAACAATAAACTCCCTTTTTTGCCACTTAAACTCTTTGGGTTTGTGAATTCTTCCACAATGAACCTTTGCACCAACCAGAAGGGTTTCCCACAACTCTTTGTACTGCCACTAAAACCCCATCAAGGTGATCATCAACAGGCACTTTATCAGTAGAAATAATTTAGCATTATTTTATCACCAGGCTGACATAAGGGGAGGATATCAAATGTCAAATAAATATAGAATATAAAATATCAGATATCATATGGGAATATATATATAATAAGATAAAATTTATAGGATTGGTTATTGTCTAGTTGATATCAGAATATTATACATATTGAATTTGGAATAAGGCAAAATCAATTAGATAGCAGGGATTGAGAATAGTATCTGAAAGTATTAATTAGTTCAAGGAAAAGGATTGGGAGATCTTCCAATTTCTGTACGCTCTATTTTGGTATATTTCTCCAACCCTCAGAGATAATTCCCTTAAATCACTAAAATAAATTCTTTTATCAAAGATAAAAAGATATTCATGACTAAGTATTGTAATGCCAGAGAAACTGAGGCAAGAGAGAGATTAGGTTTTTGATATTTTAATAGTAAAAAACTTAGGCTAGCCAGTTGGACAAGGTTCTTGCCTGAAAGATATCCAACTGCTAGCAATTAAAACACAGATCTTTTATAGGGCTCCAGCTATAAGGGAAATAAATGCAAGGCAGGGAGAACACTGGGTAAGTAATAATTTCAGAAAATACCATAAATTCTGATAGATTGGGGTGGGGGAGGGATCAAGAAGGTCGATAAACAGAAAGTCTGGGGCAAAAAAGATAGTGAGCACTACCCAGGAACTAGAGATAAGCCATCTGGAGTTTTATGACTCACTGGAATGTGAGAGTGACTAGAATGGAGTAAGGAAGGGGGGTGGCCATAATATTTTATTCAGGGTATAGCATAATAATTCAGGGAAACTGAGGCTGGAACCTAAGGTATTACAGTATCCACAACTAACAAAAGTTAACTTCTTTGTATATGTACTCCATCTATCTGAATTGTAATTATGCCTCAAATCCCTTGGAAAGATGGGTTTGAAAGGCAAGGATTGAAAAAAGCCCTAAACTTAAGATGACCCAGCAATACCAAACCCTTTTTGCTTACCTAAAAAGACCCTTGTCTCTTTTTCTGTCAAAACCCTCCTTAGCATAAAAAGAGCCACGAAAACCTCATTCAAGATCTCTGTCTCCCTACCCTTGTCTTTGAACATTACTACTAAATATTTTTAATACCTTGCTTAAATATACATATCAGAAGGAGTTATATTCAAGATCTTAATATTTTTCAGATAGCATCAATGAGTTTCTCTAGAAGTCCCTTGACAAGAGGGACCCTGTCTTCCCATGTTCATCATAGTATGGGTATAATAAGCATTTGTGCCCACTGTGGCACAGTGTCTTATAATCTCCTCTAAAGGAGCATCTTTGTGTAGTCTCCATGTAATTCTTCTGCAAACTTCATTGGCATTTTCCTTAGCCTGGTCATTATTTCTGTAGCTGAATTTTCACCAATGGTTCTTGTGACAGCTGTTTGAAAATGTCCCACAAAATCTGCAAAGGGTTCATTGGGACCTTGCTCTATTTTTGTGAAGCTTTACCTCCATCTTTCTGTCCAGGGAGGGAACCCCAAGTTTTTATTGCAGACTTAGAAATTTGCTCATAGCAGGACCAGGAGATCATTATATACTTCAACAACAATACTATATGATGATCAATTCTGATGGATCTGGCCATCTTCAGCAATGAGATGAACCAAATCAGTTCCAAGGGAGCAGAAATGAACTGAACTAGATACACTCAGTGAAAGAACTCTGGGAGATGACTAAGAACCATTACATTGAATTCCCAATCCCTATATTTTTGCCTGCCTGCATATTTTTTTTAAAATTTCCTTCACAGGCTAATTGTACAATATTTCAGAATCTGATTCTTTTTGTACAGCAAAATATGGTTTGGACATATAAACTTATTTTGTATTTAATGTATACTTTAATATATTTAACACATACTGGTCATCCTAGAGGGGGTGGGGAGAAGGAGGGGAAAAATTGGAACAAAAGGTTTGGCAATTGTCAATGCTGTAAAATTACCCATGCATATAACTTGTAAATAAAAAAGCTATATAAAAAAAAAAGAAATGCGCTCATACACTGTTATGGGATAATTAATATGTTCTGAATTCTTTCCATACTGACCTTCACCTGCTAGTTGGTCAAAAGTGACTTGTACATTAACTCTTGTTTGCCTATTTAATTGGCTTGAATCCTAGATAATTCATGATACTCCAAAAGCCACAACAAGTTTTGTCCAGGTTCTAAACATGTCCTTGCTATGGCTTTCCAATCACTTGAGGTTAAGATTTTATAAGCCAAACTATCTAGTAACATTTTAACATAAGAGGATTTAGCCCCATAAAGAGTGCAACCCTTTTTCAAATCCTTAATTTTTTCCAGATCAAAAGGAGTGTATCTTCTCCTTTTTTGACCTGAAGAGTCAAGCTCTTCAATCACAGGGTATGTATGTATTAAATCAGATACATCCTGTCCTTCATTTTTTGCATTAAACAATGCTTTTTCTAATCTTGTCATAGGCTGCTTAATAGGTGGTTCTCTTTGTGTCACTGCCTCTCCGTCTCCTCCTTCTCCCTCCACTCATGAAGGGTTAATTGAGGGGAGTAGGTCAGGGGATTGGGAAGTGATCTAATTTCTTCTGCTGTGAATTCTTAACTGATTCTTCCTCCTTTTCACCTAGTTTAGTTGGCACCTCCCCTTCTTGCTCCTTCTTCTTTTTCCTTATTTTATAACTTATATAATTTCTTAAAGCCAATTGTATTAAATTATATGTATTAAGTGTGTCTTTGGAAATTGAGTTAGGTCCATTTTTATTGTAGTATTCACCTAGTTGCTCTCCTACTAATTTCCACTCATCTGGATCCAATTCTTTTTCTATAGAGAACCAAGGAGATGTGTACTGTACAGTTTCTAAAAGTTTAGTGATCTGCTCCCAAATTATAATCAAACCTTGACTTTTCATAACCATGACAATGCTCTCTACACATTTTCATTGAAAAGAAACAAAAGGCTGTTTTCTAAACATCTGTCCCATTTTAGCTGAAATACTATTTTAGCTCTTTAACAAAGTTTCCTTGTTGTACTCACCCTAATTTCTGTGTCATAGATGAAGGTTCTTGGTCCCACGTTCAGGTGCCAAAATGTAATATTCTCTTCTCTAAAATATAATGGTTCCCTGGGAGCAGGTTTCTTGGGGGCCTTCTTGAGGCAGCCTTTGTTTCAGTTCAATGAAATAATCACCTCAAATGCAGCCAGTAGTTAAAGTCCTTTATTGTCTCTTCCAAAATAGCCCAGTTAGCTTTCTTAGAGGCCTATTTCTCTCTTTGGTTCCAAGAGCTCCTGTTGCTAGTCTTTTGCTTCTGCCAGCTTCTGCCTCTAGCTCCCTCTGAATCCAAAGCCTCCAGCCAGCACCAAGGTGGAAGTTGGAATGAATTGACTCCTCCTCCGAGAGTGGGCTTGTGAGCTTCTGACTTGTGAATCTTCTGAATTGAATCCTGAGTTGTGAATCTCCCAAAAGTCTCTAGTGGGCTTGTGGGAGCTTCTCCTTATATATCTTCTCCCAAAGGTGTGAACTCCAAAGGTGTGAACCAAGTACATAAGCATTGTTTCTATCAATTCCTATGACTTAGCACCTTGTTTCAAGTTCTGCCCCATAACAACCCTGAACAGATAAGAGTCTGTATTAGGATAAGAGTTGGGAGCTTTTGCTCAAAGTGAGATCCTTCTGACTCAGTTTCTCAGTTCAGTTTCTTTGTTTCCTCCTTGATCATTCCTGACTCTGATAAAGTAAAACTATTATAATTGGATATTAATCTAAACTAAAGAAGCTTTATTTTGTCATGTGTGTTCTCTCAGGCTGGGACCTGAAAAGTCAGTTCTGATAGTATTGCTATACCTTCATATTTTCCTTTTATGACAAATTCATATGATAAGAGCAAATGGTCAACCCAAATTCAAGTACATAATATCTTGTTGTTTTCAATCTGAAAATATATAGTCATTATATCCTAAATAATTTGATGAATGAGTACCTGGCCTAGTCATCTATTTGTTACAGATATATATATATATATATATATATATATATATATAGATGTTCGGTGAAATAAATTCTTTATAGGTTTCCAAAATAATGTAAGAACAATTAACATAATTGTCCATAAGAATAAACTGTTATTTTATTGTTCATTTGAAACTAAAACTGAACCATCTTTAAAATTGGTATGTACTATATATCCTGTGATACAAATATATTTCATTACCTGAAAATTGCTGCCCAATCTACATTGGTCTCTTCACATCTTATAGCAGTCCTTGTGGACTTGTCTTTTTATCTCAGATCATCCTAACCTGTATTTGTTAGAATTGTTTTGTATTCTAGATTTTGGTCAATTACAGCTGCATTGGCCAGCTTTAAGGAACTAAATCAACTTTTGGACACTTCAGTCAGCTCCAGCTTGCCATTCCCTGCATCTTTTTATGGAGGATCCTACAAGTGACTCAGCTCTTTGTTCATTCTCAGCAGGAAACAGTTTTAGAAGATGAGATCATCCCCACACCCCTGCTCGCAGAGGACTTTGAGCCCCATTTGTTTAAAAGGGGGAATTGGAAATGATTGGTGAAGGGACCCCCAATATATCCAATCTGTGAATGGGTCTCCTGTTAAAAAGTATTTGGGACTTAGAATGGCACAAATTTTCACATCTCAGATATGGAATTCTACAATGCTTTCAAGTCCCTCAGAGATATACTATACAACAATCATTAATATGGTTAAGGAATTGTGTAAACAATTTGGAATCTTGATTACAGCTAACTTTTTAGCAAAAAACATGACAAAAAGTAGTGTCCATAGAATTGATCCTGATAGTGTAGTTATTCAAATATTTGAGTGCTTAAAAAGATAAATCCTGTAAATAATCTGAGCTCTATGCTTTTGCATTTTGTTCCTCTCACATGTTTTATTTTGCTACTGATTGGCTTAGCCCCTTGTGCAGTCAAGTATGTTTTGCAATCATTCTCAAGTATGAGAATTGAAGTCCAAAGACTTCATTTTTAAACTTAAAAAGGGAAGAATTGTAGAGGATAAGAATCCATTCCAGGTCTTAAATCTTACAATAACTTGACTCACCAAAACTCCTTTTTCTTATTAAAATAGCAGAGACATACTTGTTAATATGTGATTAGAAATCTAGGGACTGAAGCAAAAGGTAAAACTACTATACAATGGATCAAAGACTTATTTTTGATCTTGGGACAGGAAAAGCAGCCCACAATGGAGACCACAGGCATTTGGGAGAAAGGTACTTGAGGACATTAGTATGATAAGTTTACTCTGATGTGTATTTCAACTATTTCCATCTCTGTCTAAGTAATCAAGATCCGGGCTTAATCATTTACATCTCAGTAGATTATGCTTGTTAGATTTTATATCAGGTCTATAAGCTTGATACAGATACAGATAAGTTTTTTTGGAGGAATATATATATATGTGTGTGTATGTGTGTGTGTGTGTGTGTGTGTGTGTGTGTGTGTTTGATCAATAAAATTTGAAGAGTTCATATCCTAAACTCTCTTCACCTGGTCCCTATATTTCCATGCCTTTCATTTCACTACACAAGCTGGATTCCAACATGATACCATTCTATAAAATCTTTTCCAGCAGATTTCCCCCCTTATCATCATGCCATCCTCTCACTTCTCTTCCTTCTCTCCCTCTCAACTCCTTTTCTACTAACTACAATCATGCCCACATCTCTTCTATACTCAGAAAAATCTTTACTTGGCTAGCCATCTCCTCAAGGTAACCTATATTTCTCCACCCTTTTTCCTTCCCTTTGGGGCTTTGAGAAAGCACTTTACAATGCATCTACAGTTTCTTTCCTAAACTTTCTGTAGTCTGACTTTTGTTCTCATCATTCAACTGAAACTGATCTCCTCAAAGTTGCTAGCATATTTTAATCACCATACCCGGTAGACTTTTTTTTCCAGTCCTTATTGTTTTTTACATCTCTGCAGCTTTGACTTGTTACTCTTTTCTCTCTGTTTTCATCATGGTATTTTCTCATGGTATATTACTCTTTTGGTTTTACCCCTTCTACCTATCTGACCACTACTCAGTCTCATTTGCTGGATCGTCATTATAATCATGGGTGCTCATAAAGCTCTGTTCCTAGCCCTTTTCTCTTTTTCTTTATACTATCTCCCCTAGAAATCTCATCAACATGCATGGATTCAATTATTTTTTTTATTATTTTATTTTAACTTTTTATTGACAGAACATATGCCTGAGTGATTTTTTACATTATCCCTTACACTCACTTTTGTTCCGACTTTTCCCTTCCCTCCCTCTACCCCCTCCCCTAGATGGCAAGCAGTCCTATACATGTTAAATAGGTCACAGTATATCCTAGATACAATATATGTGTGCAGAACCGAACAGTTTTCTTGTTGCACAGGGAGAATTGGATTCAGAAGATAAAAATAACCTAGGAAGAAAAACAAAAATGCAAACAGTTTACACTCATTTTCTAGTGTTCCTTCTCTGGGTGTAGCTGCTTCTGTCCATCATTGATCAATTGGAACTGAGTTAGATCTTCTCTTTGTCGAAGATATCCACTTCCATCAGAATACATCCTCATACAGTATCGTTGTTGAAGTATATAATGATCTCCTGGTTCTGCTCATTTCACTTAGCACATGGATTCACTTCTTATCACTGTGCTGATGATTTTCAAATCTATTTATCTTGCCCTAACTTCTTTGCTGTCAACCTTTCCCCTAAATTCAATTTAAGAAAGACAAAGATTGCATCCATAGGTTTATTCTTCCTAAGAAGGTAGATGTGTATACATTTATATATGGGAGTACATTTAGAACTGAGCTTGGGGTGGGTAAAGGCAACAGAGGTTATAAAAACAAAAGTCACAAGGTGAAGGTGTATGTAATTTTAGAGGAATCTGATCAGGTTTTCCCTGGGCTGGGTTGTTTTTGAGGAGACATATTGTGGCCTATTTCAGGTTTGGTCTTTGGGCTAGGTTATTGACATGAGTCAATCTAAGTTGCCTCTGTAGCATAATAGGGGGAATTACAGGCTCAGCAAGTAAACACTGCAAGGAATTTTTGATGTGCCCAAATTAGGGAATGCTCAGTTTGTCTCCTGCTTCTGATTACCAGTTCAATCTGGCCTCCTCTAGATAGTAGGGGAGCTTGAGCAAATCAAGATGGTCAGTAAAAATCATCAACTGCCTCATTTCACAATCCTCTCCTTTTTTCCAAAAAGATCAGAGATCCCTAGAGAACAAGTAATGACCATATGCAACACAATGCCCTGTTAGTTATATTTAGTGGCAGACCACCAAAAAATTATAAGGAACAAATTTATTTGAGACATGGTGGAAGAAATCAGGCAAGAAAACCAACATCGACCAGAGTAACCAGGGGACAGGGCAAGTGACTTGTGGTATAAAAGAGACTCAGACAGGAGAGAAGAGGCAAGAATGTAGAAGGACAAAATGCTTGAATCAGGGCCTTGGTGGTTGGGAACGATAAAAGGAAAGAAAAAATTAGGGTAATATACTCAGTTCTGGTCCAGAAACTTGGGACAGCTATCTCCTCTGGATGTCAGCTAGTACACACTAGATGAATCTTGAGGTCCCTGGAGAGTTCTGTCATTCACTCATAAGCAAGAGCTTTTTCAGAAGATTGGCAGCTGTGAAAGTAGTCAAAAGGATATGGTAGATTCCTTAGAGAAAACTCCTTGAATCAATCTTTGAATCTTCTGCTTTTGATCAGGATAAGAAAGATCTTTAATTAAAAATCTCTAAACATCACAAAGAGATGATCCAAACATATAGACATCTAAGACTAGATTTGAACAGTACAATAAAGTTTTTCTCAAATTCCTATAATTGCATCCCAGATGAGGTATAGATCAGATTCCTTAAGAGTACTCACAATGGACTAGTTTTGAAAAGGAAGATTTATATGTCTTCAAGGTAATCAAGAAAACTCAAACAATGACATCAAGTTGCATTTAACTACGCAAGAAGCTAACCAAAGCAAACTAATTAGCCTTAGGTAGCAGAGGAGGTGGAGGGAAGTTCCAAAGTTGGAACAGTGCAGGTTAAGAAGATAAATTAGGCAGAAAGATAGCCCCAAATGTTCCATGTAGTAATCTGGTCCCTAGATATCTTTTCTTTTTTAGTGTGATGGGAAACATACTTATTTGCATTTTATCTGAGTTTACTGACCCTTTCTAGGTCTTACTGGAAAAGTTACTAGCTTTATGACAACTCAGTCAAGTCATTTTCCAATATTTAGGCCTTAATTTCTTCATCTATAAAATGAAGGAAGTTACCTGGAAGATCTCTAATACTAGATGTCTTTCCTTGGATAATATGCTTTATTCTCAGGACCACTCATTTTGGGGTTTTGATTCTCAAGTTCCAAATCTAGAAATTCTGACTTAATTTAATGCAATCACTTAAAGTTGGTTCTCCAATTTTGAAACTTGAGAGAATTTTAGTTCATATATCATTTGTTGTTTCTATCTGTATCTAAATCCGGTACCTGATATAATGTTTAGTAGAATTCATTTGTAACTGTGCCTAGTTCTTATGTTCTGTTCTTCTACTCTTCAAAATTATGAATCTGTATATAGTTCTCAGAAAAAAAAACCAAAAACATTCTAGTTTGTAGTGTTCTTGGCGGTTTTCTGGAGGTCTTCAGAGCAGCCTTAGTTTCAGTAGAATAATCACCATGAGAATAGTCAGGTGTTAAAGTCCAAAAATCTTTATTGTCTCCTTCACCTGGTGCTCCGCTAGCTTTCTCATGGCCTTCAGAAGTGGGGGAAATGCAGGAGGCCAGGCCAGCCACTAGGAGCCTGACCAAAGATGGAATGAATCTCTCCTTGGCTCTGAGAGCTTAGACTCCTGCCTTCAGTTCTTTTTTCTTCTCTGGCTCTCAGTTGTAGTTTATATGCTCTACATTGAGTATAAACCAATCATTATATCACTAGGAAACCATTATTTGTTGTAAGATTAAATCAATCCTACTGATCACCATGCTAAACTAAATAACCATTGTCTTTATCAATTTCACTGACTTAACACCTTGTAAGAATCCTTATTTCAGAGTTCTGGCCCATGACACTAGTCCTGTTGCTTTCCTGAAAATTTACTATTCCATCTAATTAGAAAATATTCACATTGCCTGGTCTAATCATTCTTTCCTTTGGAGATATAATCCCTATATTATAATTTGTTATGAATATTGGTTAAAATTGTCAGGTATTCATATTTGCATCCTATAATGATAAATCAGAGATATTTCAATATCAATCTATTATCTAAATTTAATGTTCTTACAAATTTTCTGATTATAGAAATTTGCTATAAAAGAACAGTGACATAAAAGAAAGTGTTCCCTTATTTTGATGTCAATTCCAAGTAAAAGTTATACATATATATGTCCAATTGAACTGAATCAGGCTTAAAGTTAGTAGAAGGAATATAGAAATTGAGTTAGGAAAATCTGCTTCAGCTTGGATGAACAGTTGTTCATATAACCATTACAATGAAAACTCCACCTACTATTTATACATTGGCTCAATAGCATTCCTTGATGATCACATCTGGAGTCAGACTCATAATAATATCAGTTAACAATACCATAGGGTCTTAAAAAGCCAAGTTCCAACAGTTAGAGCTTCTGGTGGGTTCAGCTCGCAAGGATCACATATCTTAAATAATAAATATTGACTATCATCTTACATTGGTAACAGTAAGAGATTCATCACAGAAAATTCACAATTTAGCTTGATATAGCTAGTACTCATACTAAGTAGATGATTTTAAATTCAACTTTACTCAAATATTTTGCTTTAAGATGCTTAATAACAACCAAAGACTTGGGATATATAAATATAAAAATTCTAAATTGTATATAGAAAACAGATTTTTATGAAACATTGTCTATATTAAAACATATTCAGTTATTAGTCATGTTTAAAGTTATATAAACATAGACTATTATTCCCAGAATACCTTTAAACAATGGGGATATCTTTAATGTGATATTTGAATTATAGATTAAATAATAAATAAATAAAATCAGATTTCTCATTAGGATGACACAAGATAATGCATAAATTATGAGTCTTCACCAACATAACTATCCAAACTGAAATTCTATTCTTCAAAAAAAAAAAAAAAACAACTTCCTAATTTTTAATTATGTCATTCTGAAAGAATGAGATGCTTCAGGAATTGAATCCTATATACATGACAAGTTCAAACACTAATTTAACTCTTGTCCAGACCATGAGTGACAACAAATTTAGATCAAAATAACAAGATTACCACTTAAAACTTATTATAGTACTTTAGCTGCCTTGATATTGTTCTAAAAACTAACAATTCTAATAACTAATAATTCAGTAGTGCAATGGCACATTTCCATTTTTTGTCTACCCTGATGATACCAATTACCTATGAAAATTAAGACAACTCTGAAGTACCACTTCCTACCTCTCAGACTGGCTAGGATGACAGGAAAAGATGATGACAAATGCTGGAACAGATATGGGAAAACTGGGATGCTAATGCATTGTTGATGGACTTTGTTGTTTCGCAGCTTTATGCTTCCTTTCTAAACGTAGCTGCCTTTTATTTTTTAATTCAATAAACATTTATTAAGTACCTGTTTTGTTTCAGGCACTGCACTGAGTTCTAGGAATACAAAAAGAGGCAAAAACAATCCTTCCCCTTAAGGAGCTTACAATCTAGTGGGAGACAACTTGCAAAAAAGTATATACAAAGCAAGCTATAGATGGGATAAATAGGCAATAATTAAAAGAGGGAAATTAATTTGAGAACTAAGAAAGGCTGAGGAAGGCTTCCTGTAGAAGCTAGATTTTAGTTGTGCCTTTAAGAAAGCTAGAGAAATCAACAGTTGAAGTAAAGGAGGGAGAACATTCTGGGCATGGGAGATAGCTACAGAATTGTGTCTACGTATCTCCCCAATTAAAATAGGAGCTCTTCTATGGTAGAGGTGGAATTTTTCTCTTTCTTTGTATCTTCTTTGTATCCCACAGTGCCTGGAACATGATACATTTTTTTCTATCTATATATTCATTCATTTGTTGTTTTTCTGAGGCAATTGGGGTTAAGTGACTTCCCCAGGGCCATACAGCTAGGAAGTGTTAAGTGTCTGAGGCTACATTTGAACTCAGGTCCTCTTGACTTCAGGGCTGGTACTCTATCCACTGTACCACCTAGCTGCCCCAGCATGATACATGTTTAACAAATGCTTATTGACTAACTGAAGATAAACCATTAATGTGGAACTCCACTCCTTTCTACTTTGACATGTTTTCCCAATATTAAACCTAATTCTGCTCTCTGGGCACAAGTAAAATGTGCCAATTTTCCAGTAATAGCTCTTCAAAGATAGCTTCTAGTCCCTCTTCTGCAGGGGAAACTTCCCCAGATCCTTCCAACTATCCTTAATGGCATAGGCTCAGTGCTCTTCACCATCCTAGGCATCCTCCTCTGGAGCCCCTCCAGCCTATCAGTGTATTTTCTAAAATGTGGCCTTCAAAGCTGAACACTATCATCCCAGTCTGACCTAACCTGGGCCAGGGACAATAGAACAGTCATCTTGGTCCTGGAAACTATATAGTCTTCTGAAGGTGATGAGGTTTGTGGCAGGTTTGTGGTTCAGGGAACCAAATGAAGAGGTTTAGGGTTCCTGGAGGTCAGGAGTCAAATGAAGAGATTTGGGGTTGTGTCCCCAAATGATGAGGTTTGGCACAGGTCCCCTTGATTCCCCTAGGATTTGGCGCAGGGCAGGGAGTTGTACGAACCCCCTTCAGTTTCAGGCTCCGCTCATCAAAGGCAGCCTTACTTTTCTATAAATCTTTTCTATTTAATCCACTGCCATATCCCATAGCTGATTCATGTGGAGCTTGTGGTAAAATGCAGCTCATTTTAGCTACATTTCTCCCACCTTGTACTTGTGAATTTGAGTGTTTTAAAATGAAATATGTGATATTTCCCTCCATTAAATTTTATCTTAACAAACATTCTCCAAAGCTGTAATCTATAAAGATCTTTTTGAATGCTGACTTTGTTAACCAAGATATGGATTATCCCAGTTGATGTCATCTGCAGAATATTAGAAACATACCATGGATGCTTTGATGCAATTCAGTGATAAAAATCCTCAACACCCTAGGGCTAAGTATGAATTTCTGGACCCTCTCTCTAAGCCCTGCCTTATTTAAATCCCATTTACTCACAAGTCAAGACATTACCCTTTCAAGCTCACATCAGTCCTTCAAAGGTTCATCCCTTTCCTATTAGACAAGCTATGATTCTATTTTTTTACTAAGGAAATAGGAGCATTTATAGTTTCACAGCACACTAGAACTAGAAGGAACCCACAAGGCCATTGAGTCCAACCCATTCATTATCAAGAAACCATTTATTTTGACAGTAGTACACATTTCCCAGATTGGTTGTCAGGATCAAATTAAATAATATTTATAAATCTCTACAGTGTTATGCCAAAGTTCCCTTTTAATGTCGTGATCCAGTTTCTCCAATTGTCCTATTTAGTTATTCTGCCTTAGGTTATAACCTTTCCCTCTTAATGTTTGAGCTAAAGGTTTTATAGACATTCCTTCTTAATGTTGGACAAGACAAAGGTTTATCCATTTTAGATGTCATTAGAATATCAGTAACCTCCCTCCATTAGGTTATCCCCACCTAGGTACCTCCATTATGTCATTGTTCTTGTTATTCTATAAAAAGCTTGCTGTCCCCATACTCGGGGCTAAACTGTTTGAGATGATAAGTCTTGTCTAGCCCTGGGATCAATCATGGATTCATTGGTCCCAGTATTTCTCTCCATTTAATAAACTATTGAATTGGTCTCTAATCTCTTGTCTTGCTCAGTTTCTTTGGCATTACAATAGTACATAGTAGGTGCTATATTGCTTACTTGTCCTTTATTCTCAAAGAGGAGCAAAATAACATCACTATGTTAGAATCAAGTTAGTGCGTCTTACAGTGGCTGATAACACCAATATGAGGTAGGAATGCTCTGCCACATATCCGGCATAAATCGTCCCTAAAAACATTTGGGGTAGATTCTCTAACTTTGCTCACCTTGAGTTTCTTCTGTTCCTAATTCTACTTTGTTCATAAGGCATAGCACCTTCTCTAATGAGGGCATGCTTGCTAGGTATTCCTATGCCAATGTCTCCCAGTGAGACAATCAACTCTAAGGTTCTTAATAAGTACTTTGAGCGTATCTTTGTATCACTTTTTTGTCTACCTTGTGAGTAAGCTAGTAGTAGTAGAAGTAGCACCTTGGGTGTGAAGGCTTGCTGAGCCTTTTTCAGGTCTTCTCAGCCACTTTCCCATCTATATAATACTGAGCTTTCACTTGTGACTCCAAAAAGCTTTAGAATACTTGGTAACCACCCCCAGTCAAACCATCTTGGTCATATGGACTAAACCAGGTGGAGAGGAACCAACAGGCCTTAAACCCTTTGGTGAATTGTGGAGATGTCTACACCAAATCTGTAAAGACCTCTACCAGCAAAACAAGAGGATGAGAACAATTTGTTCCAATGGCAGCTGAAACAGATGATTTGGAGTACTTTAAACTTAGAAAGAGAGGCCAAGGTCATACACTGCATCCCAGATCATGGCCAATCATCTTGACTTTTTTCTTGTTGCTAATCTTTGATGACTGCAAGAGAGTGAGGGCTATGACTTTCTGCAGTTCTGTCTCACTTAAATCCAATTCACACTCAAGTCAAGACATCCCCCTGTGTTATCATTGGTCCTTTTTGAAAAAGAAGACCAACTTTTGCTCTCTTGTTCTTGAAATTCCAAACAAATGGAATAGTATGGACTCTCAAAGCTCATAAAGAGAGTATATCCATTAAGTCTAGTCAACCATAATGATTACTAATCTATTACTCCAAAAGGGGGAGAAAAACTTGCATCAATTGTGATATGTTAAATAATGCAATTTTTTTCTACAACCAGAGAGAGGACTGTGGGAACTGAATGTGGATCACAACATAATATTCGCACACTTTTTGTTGATGTTTACTTGCATTGTATTTTCTTACTCATTTTCTTTCCTTTTTCATCTGATATTTTACTTATGCAGCAAGATAATTGTATAAATGTATGTATGTATATATATATATATATATATATATTGGATTTAACATATATTTTAACATGTATAACATATATTGGATTGCTTGTCATCTAGGGGAGGGGGTGGGGGAAAGGAGACAATTTGGAACACAAGGCTAAGCAAGGGTCAATGTTGAAAATTTATCTGGGTAAATGTTTTGAAAATAAAAACTTTATTTTTTTTAAAAGAGCATTTTTGTCAGTAACATTTTAAAATTGAAGTATATAGAATGATGATTATGTTGAACTAGGAATCATAAGAAAGTAGAGTCCATAAATAATTATTAATTATGATGTTTTTGTACTTTAAAATGAAGACAATTGTTTTAAACTAAAGAAAAGGTTTTCATCTTAAAAGATTTTTTAAAAATTTCAGTATGTTTGAAAGAGTCTTTCAAATGATCTGTTTGTTACTTGTAGAGCAATATATCTATTTTTCCTGACTTGTTTCTAATATAGTTACAAAATTATTTTTGAAACTTCAAAAAAAAAAAGAAAAGAAAATGAATGTCAAATAATAACAATAATAGTCAAGCAAAATACATCAAGCCATTGGTCATGGTTTTTTATACCTCTGCCATGATGCAGGAAACACACTATGATCTTCTAAATTTGTAATTGTTCACTCAATTACACAGAATTCCAAGTCTTTCATGTTGTTTTCTTTTCAGTTATCACAACCATCATATAAATTGTTCATTGGGTTTTCCTTATTTAGATCATAAAAGTTTGAGTATTTCTGAATTGTTCACTTAATTGATATTCCTATAGGCATATGCTACAATTTGTTCAACTCTTCCCCAACTGATGGGAACCCCATTTAGTTTAGTACAAATAGATGAATGGATGGATGAAAAAAGCATTTATTAAGCTTTTACTGTGTGTCAAATGCTGCTGAGTGCTGGTGATACAAATACAAAAAAGTGGTTATAACTGCCCTCAAAGGACTTACATTTTTATATGAGGAGACAACACAGATGAGATTCAGGATTGACTAAGGAGAAATATTTTTGTCTAAGAAGTCAGGGAGATAAGTAAGCCATAATCCAGTTAAGTAGCAATTATTTCTTCTATAAGCAGTGATAAAGTATTAAATTGATTATTTTCCTACTATCTTTGTTCTCTCTGGGCTACATGTCTAGTAGAAGTATCATTGAGTAAAAGGGTATTAACATGTAAAATTTCATAACTTTTAGGATATTTTCCAAAATTGTCAGAATGGTTGGGCTAATTCCCTATTCCATCAATCATGCATCAGTTTGCCTATGTTCCCAAAGCACTTCCATTGGTATCATTTTCATCTCCTATCATTTTCACTAATCCTGAAATTCAACATTCCTGATAAGATTCTTTTAAGACTATGCCATTATTTGTTTTCACCCCAAGGTATCTACCCTTGATTGCCCTTGATATCTACCTTCAGATCAAGTCTTTTGGAAATCTAAGTAGATTCATGAATCCACAAGTATTCACATTAGTCCCTTTAGCAAATTATTTTCTTCTTCCTAGGAATTGTTTCTGCTGGTTGTAATGGGCTGAGGCTTGAGTTGATGCACTGAAGTCCCAAACACGTGAGGCTAAATAGTAATTGGACCATACTCTATTAATATATATGCTTGGAGAAAGAATGGCCTCACCTACTCTTTGTGCAAGTTTTGATGTGTTGTATAGGAAGTGACAATTTTGGTCGGTGGAGGCAGAGGGGCAGGAAGAGAGGTGGGGAGAGACTGCTGGCTGGGTTCTGCTCTCATGGCTTCTGGTCTGGCTGGCTTCTTGAGCTGCTGATATTTCTAATCTCCCTTTACCTCTGATTCCCTTTTACCTCTGATCCTTCTTCACCTCTACTGAGAATAAAGATTGAAGATTTTTGCTTAACCTGAATTCCTGACTCTGGCTGATTTTAAAATACATGGTCACCACAGCTGGTATTTTGAAACTGAATTCTTGAAAGTTTCTTATCTTTCCTGAGATAACTTCCCCTGTAGAAGGTTAGGACATGAACCTTATCTCTCTTTCCTCAGAATGGTCTGAAATCTACTCTGAAAAAAATCTAGGATGGTGTATCAAACCATAGTCAATTTTCTCTTTCTATTCTATTAGCAATTCTAAGGATATTTCCGCCTTCCTTTCTCACGAAGTGAAGCTACAAAGTTTTCATCATTTCCAAACCAGTTCATCTTTGTTGGTGAAATCAAGACCAAAATAGCAGCTCCCTTTGTTGGTTCCTTTACCTTTTGAAGAATGAAACTATTCTTAAGATAAATGAAGATGATGCCAAAGGGCTATAAAACAGTGCATAAATTTTGATTCATCAAATTCATCAAAGAGACGGACCTATTTATACAAAAATATTTATAACAGTTCTTTTTGTGGGGGCTAAGAATTGAAAATCAAAGGGATACCCATCAATTGAGGAATGACTAAACAATCTGTGCTGTATGCTTATGGTGGAATATTTTATCCCATAAGAACTGATAAGTAGGCAGGATGATTTCAGAAAGCCTGAAGAGACTTACATGAACTGATGCTAAGTGAAGTGAGTAGAAAAAAGAATTGTACATAGCAACCACAAGACTGTGTGATGATCAACTCTGATGGACCTGACTCTTTTCAATAATAACATGATTTGGAGCAATTCCAATAGACTTGTGATGGAGAAAGCCATTTACATCTAGAAGGAGTACTATGGGATCTGAAAGTGGATCACAACATAGTATTTTCACCATTTTTGTTGTTTGCTTGCTTTTTTCTTTCATTTTTTCCCTCTTTCTTATCTGATTTTTCTTGGGCTTCATGACAAATGTGAAAATATATTTCAAAGAATTTCACATGTTTAACCTATATTGGATTACTTGCTGTCCAGGGGAGGAGATGGGGAAAAGAAAGAGAGAAAAAATTGGTACACAAGGTTTTGCAAGGGTGAATGCTGAAAACTATCTTTGCATGCATTTTGAAAATAAAAACTTACTATTAAATTTTTTAAAAAAGAAATGCAAGCAGGACAATTTCAGAAAAACCCAGAAAGACTTAAATGAGCTGATGCATAATGAAGTGTACAGAGCCAGGAGAACATTGTATACAGTAAAAGGAATATTGTTCAGTGAAGAACTGTGAATGATTTAGCTATTCTCAACAATACAAGAATCCAAGACAATGCCAAAGGACAAATGATGAAGCATACTATCCATCTTCAGAGAAAGTACCAATATTGACTGAAAACAGATTTAAATATACTATTTTCATTTTCTTCTTTTCATTTTTTCTTTTTTTATATTAGAGTATATGTTAAACACAATATATGTATACATATCCATAGTTATTTTGCTGAACAAGAAAAATCATACTTAGAAATAAGGTAAATATAACCTGAGAAGGAAATCAAAATGCAAGCAGACAAAAAGAGAGAGATTGGAAATGCTATGTTGTGTTTCACACTCATTTCCCAGAGTTCTTTCTCTGGGTGTAGCTGGTTTTCTTCATTATTGAACAAATGGAACTGATTTGGTTCACCTCATTGTTGAAGAGGGCCACGTCCATCAGAATTGATCATCATATAGTATTGTTGTTGAAATATATAATCATCTCCTGGTCCTGCTCATTTCACTCAGCATCAGTTCATGCAAGTTGTAAAGAGCTGAAACTCTTAAAATGTGTGCTTGAGTCAGACAACTGAGCACTTAAGGCTAAATACCTATTCGAAATAAGATAATGACTCTATTAGAATATGTTTGGGATTGCTCTTCTTACAGTTAATGCTGGCTCAATGTTTGGGCTTAAGACAATTGTAGGTAAGGATTAGGGGGTGGGTTAGAGAGGCTAGAGAACTTCACTTTGTAGCAGGACCAGGAGAAGAGAGGTTGGTGGCGAACTTTGGTAGTTTGCCTGTCTCCTTGGCTTCTCCTGCTAAAGACTTTTACTTATCCTGACTCCTGCTAGGCCTGAGGCCTCCAGGGAGTTAGCCTGAACTTTTATTTTAGGCCTGTCTGAAATCATCCTGCTTGTCATTTCTTACAGAACAATAATATTCCATAACATTCATATACTAAAATTTATTCAGCCATTCTCCAATTGATGGGCATCCATTCAATTTCCAATTTCTAGCCACTACAAACAGGGCTGCCACAAATATTTTTGCACATACAGGTCCCTTTCCCTTTTTTAATATCTCTTTGGGATATAAGCCCAGTAGTAACACTGCTGGATCAAAGGGTATGCGCATTTTTTTTTATTATAGCTTTTTATTTACAAGATATATGCATAGGCAATTTTTCAGCATTGAAAATTGCAAGACATTTTATTTATTTTTTATTTTTTAAGTGATTTTTTTTTTATTATACTAACTTTTTATTGACAGAACCTATGCCAGGGTAATTTTTTTTACAACACTATCCCTTGCATTCACTTCTGTTCTGATTTTTTCCTCCCACCCTCCACCCCTCCCCTAGATGGCAAGCAGTCCTATATATGTTGAATATGTCATAGTATATCTAGATACAATGTATATGTGCAGATCCAAACAGTTTTCTTGTTGCACAGGGAGAATTGGATTTAGAAGGTAAAAATAACCCGGGAAGAAAAACAAAAATGCAAACAGTTTACATTCATTTCCCAGTGTTTTTTTCTTTGGGTGTAGCTGCTTCTGTTCATCATTGATCAATTGAAACTGAATTAGGTCTCTTTGTCAAAGAAATCCACTTCCATCAGATTACATCTTCATACAGTATCGTTGTTGACGTATATAATGATCTCTTGGTTCTGCTCATTTCACTTAGCATCAGTTCATGTAATTCTCTCCAAGCTTCTCTGTATTCATCTTGCTGGTCATTTCTTACAGAACAATAATATTCCATAACATTCATATACCACAATTTACCCAACCATTCTCCAATTGATGGGCATCCATTCATTTTCCAGTTTCTAGCCACTACAAACAGGGCTGCCACAAACATTTTGGCACATACTGGTCCCTTTCCCTTCTTTAGTATCTCCTTGGGGTATAAACCCAGCAGAAACACTGCTGGATCAAAGGGTATGCACAGTTTGATAACTTTTGGGGCATAATTCCAGATATTGCAAGACATTTAATTCCGACTTTTCCCCTCCTTCCCGCCATCCCTTTCCCCAGATGGAAGGTTGACCAATGCATGTTGAATATGTTAAAGTATAAGTTAAATACAATATATGTATACATGTCCATATACTTATTTTGCTGTACAAAAAGAATTGGACTTTGAAATATTGTACAATTAGCTTGTGATGGAAATCAAAAAACAGGTGGACAAAAATAGAGGGATTGGGAATTCTATGTAGTGGTTCATAGTAATCTCTCATAGTTCTTTCACTGGGTATAGCTGGTTAAATTCATTACTGCTCTATTGGAACTGATTTGGTTCATCTCATTGTTGAAGAGGGCCACGTCCATCAGAAATGATCATCATATAGTATTGTTGTTGAAGTAAATAATGATCTCCTGGCCCTGCTCATTTCACTCAGCATCAGTTCGTGTAAGTCTCTCCAGGCCTTTCTGAAATCATCCTGCTGGTCATTCCTTACAGAACAATAATATTCCATAATATTCATATACCACAATTTATTCAGCCATTCTCCACTTGATGGGCATCCACTCACTTTCCAGTTTCTGGCCACTACAAAGAGGGCTGCCACAAACATTCTTGCACATACAGGTCCCTTTCCTGTCTTTAAAATCTCTTTGGGATATGCACAGTTTGACAACTTTTTGAGCACAGTTCCAAATCGCTCTCCAGAATGGCTGGATGTATTCACAATTCCACCAACAATGTATCAGTGTCCCAGTTTTCCCACATCTCCTCCAATATTCAGCGTTGTCTTTTCCTGTTATACTAGCCAATCTGAGAGGTGTGTAGTTGTATGTTAGAGTTGTCTTAATTTGCATTTCTCTGATCAATAGTGACTTGGAGCATCTTTTCAAATGGCTAGAAATAGTTTCAATTTCTTCATCTGAGAATTGTCTGTTCATATCCTTTGACCATTTGTCAATTGGAGAATGGCTTGATTTCTTATAAGTTAGAGTCAATTCTCTATATGTTTTGGAAATAAGGCTGTCATCAGAATCTTTGACTGTAAAAATGTTTTCCAAGTTTATTGTATCCCTTCTAATCTTGTCTGCATTAGTTTTGTTTGTACAAAAACTTTTCAATGTGATATAATCAAAATTTTCTATTTTTGTGATCAATAATGATCTTTAGTTTTTCTTAGGTCATAAATTCCTTCCTCTTCCACAGGTCTGAGAGGTAAACTATCCTATGTTCTATCAAACTGTGCGTACCCTTTGATCCAGCAGTGTTACTACTGGGCTTATATCCCCAAAAGAACTCTGGGAGATGACTATGAACCACTACGTAGAATTCCCAATCCCTCTATTTTTATCTGCCTGAATTTTTTATTTCCTTCTCAGGCTAATTGTATACTATTTCAAAGTCTGATTCTTTTTGTACAGCAAAATAAGTTTATGGGCACATATACATATATTGTATTTAAGTTATACTTGAACATATTTAACATATATTGGTTAACCTGCCATCTGGGGTAGGGGATGGGGGCACGAAGGGGAAAAGATGGGACAAAAGATTTTGCAACTGTCGATACTGAAAAATTACCCATGCATATATCTTGTAAAGAAAAAACTTAAAAAAAAAGAAAGAAAATACAAGTTTGTCTAAACTGAAAAAAAAAAAGATAAAAACCTAAAAAAAAGAAAAGAAAAGAAAATCTTGACCTTTTGTTATTCCCAATGAATTCTGTTGTTATTTTTTCTAGGTCATTAACATTGTTTTTTGGGAATCTCATTGGTATAGCACTAAATAAATAGATTAGTTTAGGTAGTATTGTCATCTTTATTATATTCACTCAACCTATCCAAGCGTATTGGTTGAAAGTCCAATGAGTAGGTTACTGAAAGCTTTAGATGGAAACTGATGAGGGCTTGAATTTGTCCAAAGGAGTTGAAAGGGAGAGAAAAGAAAAGAAAGGTTAAAGAGTTTGAGTTGGGATGAATGTTACAGATAGATCACCTAACCCACATGACATCATATAATAGACTGAGAAATTGATGTTTACAGAAGACAAGGAACTTGGCCAAGATCCCATAACTAGCAAGTGATTGGGTCAGGAATCTAAGCAAGATCTCCAGATGTGAAGTCCAGAGCCTTTCTGTTCTCTTTCAGTGATAGATATGAGAGACAATCATTTGAAGGTTTTCATATAGAAAGGTTACACCATCCTAATAGCATTTAAGGAGCTTAGATTTGGACAGTTCTATGAAGGATGAAAAAAAGAGAGATAAGAGGCAGGAACACTTGTCAAAAAAAATATTGCCATAATATGGAAGAGTAGAAATGAGTAGTCTAGAGTAAAAGCTGAAAGGGAGTGTAACTGTGAGAGATACTCTCTAATTAGAATCAACACAAATAACCCTATGGGTTAGGAAAACTATGATAGCAATTTGATAAGATATGAGGTTTAAGGAAAAGAGGTCAAACATGTGTCCCACTTTGAACCTGAGTGACTGGAAGTTAGATGGTACCATCCACTGGAATACAGAAAGGAAGTGGGCACAACATTGGGAGGAAATCATGAGTTCAGAAGTTGGGTATAGACTCATCTAATATTCAGGTTTCTAAATTCTTTGTCAGACACCCCAGAGTGTGATCCTGCCAAAGGGACAACCAAGCTTTGAAGAACTATGGCCAAGATTATTTCATCGATTAACAAGTATATACAGAATGTCAAGTGCTGTGCACAAGTGCTAGGCACTTCATGTTAGAGACCCCTCAAAAATACTTACGGTTCTTTTTCTCTTCTCCACCCACAGTAGAAAAGTCAATGGGAGGAAGTAATGGCTTCTCACTTTCTGAATGGGCATCACTAGCATTGTGACTGGACTCCTAGCTGAAGTAACTCTCATTGGGACCCTCATCTTTTTCTTGTACTTCAGAAATACTGGAAAATAAAATGATGCTTCCTCTGGCTTCCCTCCCCCTGACCTGTTTCCCTAAATGAGGGAGAGGTGTCAGCATGGTCTTCTACATTCTGTACCCTTTTTTGGACCTGATCTATCTCTCTTTCCCAAAATCCTACTTTTCAGTACTAATTCCCTTTGGTGGCCTCCTCTGGGCTTTATTGTATCCTATTCGTCACACTTGATTGCCTCTTGGAAACCAGTATTCACTTCCCCAGTGGGGAACTAGTGCTCACCATTTTTCTTGGATTCTCAAACAAAGTGATTGGTGTACAAGAAAGCAGAGAGGGAAAGAATGGAAGGGGCTATAGAGAGAAAGAAGATAATTACGATTCCCAATCTAGTAAAAAAACTAAGTGAAGAAAAAGTCCACTGAGGCAGATCCAGACTTCTTGGACAAGTTGAGGAAACTAATACTAGCTAGAGGTGAAGAAATTAATAGTGAGGAAGTTGTATTTTATGCATAAGGCATTGAGTCTAGGGGTAACCAAAGACAAGTCTTGACCCTATTCCAATGGTCACCTCAGCGAAATATTTTACTTTTCTTGGAAATGTCAGTCCTATGTGTCTTTTCTGTCTGAAGGGCCAGCAAACACTGCTTTTCAGAGAAGAATCTAAATCATTCAGCACCCAAACATGAATAAATTGTGTTATATGAATATTATGGAATATTATTATTCTGTAAGAAATGACCAACAGGATGATTTCAGAGAAGCCTGGAGAGACTTACATGAACTGATGCTGAGTGAAATGAGCAGGACCAGGAGATCATTATCTACTTCAACAACAGTACTATATGATGCTCAATTCTAATGGACGTGGCTGTCTTCAGCAATGAGATGAACTAAACCATTTCCAATGGAGCAGGAATGAATTGAACTAGCTATACCTAGCAAAAGAACTCTGGGAGATGACTAAGAACCATTACATAGAATTCCCAATCCCTCTGTTTTTGTTCACCTGCATTTTTGATTTCCTTCACAAGCTAATTGTACACTATTTCAGAGTCCAATTCTTTTTGTACAGCAAAATAACTGTTTGGAAATGTATACTTATTTTGTATTTAATTTATACTTTAACATATTTAACATGTATTGGTGAACCTGCCATCTGGGGGAGCGGGTGGGGGGAAGGAGGGGAAAAAATTGGAACAAAAGGTTTGGCAATTGTCAATGTTATAAAATCACCCATGCATACAACTTCTAAATAAAAAGGCATAATTTTAAAAAAGAGTCTCGTTCAATTAATTTTATTTTATTTATTTATTTTTAATTATTATAGCTTTTTATTTACAAGATATATGCATGGGTAATTTTTCAGCATTGAGCCTTGAAAAACATTCTGCTCCAACTTTTTTCCTCCTTTCCTCCACCCCCTCCCCTAGATGGCAGGTAGACCAATATATGTTAAATATGTTAAAGTATATGTTAAATACAATATATTTATACATATCCATACAGTTATTTTGCTGCACAAGAAAAATCAGACTTAGAAATAAGGTAAAACTAATCTGAGAAGGAAATCAAAGATCCAAGTGGACAAAAACAGAGGGAGTAGAAATGCTATGCTGTGGTTCACACTCATTTCCCATAGTTCTTTTGCTGGGTATAGATGGTTCTCTTCATTATTGAACAAATGGAACTGATTTGGTTCATCTCATTGTTGTATATAATTATCTCCTGGTCCTGCTCATTTCACTCAGCATCATTTCTAATTATCTGTTCATATCTTTTGACCATTTATCAATTGGAGAATGGCTTGATTTTTTATAAATTAAAGTCAATTCTCTATATATTTTGGAAATGAGGCCTTTATTAGGACCTTTGACTGTAAAAATGGTTTCCCAGTTTATTGCTTCCTTTCTAATCTTGACAAGATGATAGTCCTGCTTTCTAATATGCTGTCCAAATTTGCCATACCTTTCCTTCCAAGGAGTAAGTATCTTTTAATTTAATTTAATTTAATGACTGAAGTTACTGTTTGCAGTCCTTTCTGGGTTTAAGAATAAAATTTGAAGTACTTTTGTTTCTTCTATTTTCCTGGTATTTTGCATGTCATACTGTACATGTAAGTTAAATTAGTAAAGTGACAAATGTACAATTTTGTACATTTTTTGGCCGTTTTAAACCAGTCAGTTGTTCCATGTAAGATTTTAACTTGGGTTGATTCTTGATTCACATACAAGGTTCCTCAGAAGATATACAAGATGATCTGATAGTCCCATTTCTTTGAGGACTCATCACAATTTATTGTGATCCATACTCAAAGGCTTTAATGTAGTCAACGAATCAGAAGGAAATTGGTTTTTTTGAACTCTCATTCTTTTTCCAGAATATTGGCAAGTTTTCATCTAGTTCCCTTGCCTCATCAAAAACCAGCTTGCTGGAATGAATATAGAGAGGTTTGGAGAAACTTACATGAGCTGATGCTAAGTGAAATGAGCAGAACCAGGTCATTTTACACTTCAACAACAATACTATATGATGACCAATTCTCATGCACATGGCCTTCTTCAACAATGAGAGGATCCAAATCAGTTCCAATTGATCAGTGATGAACAGAACCAGCTTCACCCAGCAAAAGTACACTGGGAAATGAGTGTGGACCACAACATAGCATTTGCACTTTTTTAGTTGTTGTTTGCTTGCATTTTTGTTTTTCTTTCCAGGTTATTTTTACCTTCTTTCTAAATCGATTTTTCTTGGGCAACAAATTAACAGTATAAATGTGTATGCATATATTGTATTTAACATATACTTTAACACGTTTAACATGTATGGGACTGCCTGCCATCTAGGGGAGAGAGTGGAGGGAAAGAGGGGAAAGATAGGAACAGAAGTGTTTGCAAGGGTCAATGTTGAAAAATTACCCATGCATTTGTTAAGTCAATAAAAATCTATAATAATAATAATAATAATAAAACAACCTGCTCTTCTTGTAATTCTCATTTCATATATTGCTGAATTCTAGCTTGTAAAATCTTAAGCATAACTTTCCTGTTGTGTGAAATATGCAGTTGTATGGTGATATCAGAGTGGAGGATAGTCCTAGTCTACATCACTCTTTTTTCTGTACTTCAGCTGCACCCTCTCAGAAGCCAGCCAAGGTAAAATGCCTGAATGTGTGCATTGATATTGTGGCCTGACTTGATAAGGAAAGAAATCTTCAGAAAAAGTTCTAATCATGGATCCAAATCAATTTCCTCCCCTTCCCTCTGTTTTCATTGTGGTGTACAGAACCTTCTTACTCTGGGAGGAGGATTCAGGTAGAATTACAAGGGGTCAGGAGCTAATACTTAATGGTTCCTTTTCCCCTTGAAGGACAACAAAACTTCTTCAAGGACATTGGGGAAAATCTGTATAGGGTAAGGAGGAAATAAAATGGAAGAAGGCTTTTGTTTGTCCTTCATTTTTGAAGAGTACCTATGAAATCACAAGGTGATGTCTTGACTTGTGCATAAATCAGATTTAAGTGAAGCAGAAATGAGCAAAGTCTCACTATATCTTCCTGAGCCCTTGAAGTCCAATGGTAAGAGAGAAACCAGGACAAGTGGCAATTGCTTATGATATAGTTAGTAGATAATCTTGGTGTCTTCAGTGTTTAATCAAACTCTCAGCACTCCATATTGCCTTCTTTGATCACTTTCATGGTGGCTGGAAAATACTGTTCTCATCTTCCCTTTCTGCCAGAAAGAACTTCACATTCTTGGAGTAGATAACTCCCTTATCTCACCAATACATTGGTCCTGTAGATTATTATCAATCTGAGAGGACCAAGGGGTCTTCCTTTCCACAGAAGGTGAGAGGGAAAGACAACATAGAAGAAGGGAGGGAGGAAAAAAATCAGAAAGCCCTTTCCTATGGGGCCCGTGTGATCCTTGCTGAGATGTGAGCTCCAGGCCTGAAGACAGAGAGAGCTCAGTCCCCTAAAGGAGATAAAGAGCAGACAGACCAGGGCTCTGAGAAGGGTTTTTTTTCCCCATGTACAGTAATTTGGAAATGCATTTAATTGAACTGAGACCAAATCAGGTGGTAATGATATTAGTTGATAACAGGGTTGTTCAAGTTTAAAATACATATTACTGTTTATGATATTATGCTTCTAAATGTTCTTATATTGTGTAATTTGGAAAACTATTTCTTATGTTGTTAGAAAAATAATTTCTCAGGATTTGAGGGGTGGAGCCAAGATAGTGGAGAGAACACACATTTCTTTCTAACCGTCTCTCATGACCCTCACAATAATTACCAAATCCAGCCTCTAAATTAGTTCTAGACTGGCAGAATCCATGAATATTGAGAGTGCAACAAATTATCAGTAGAAGATAATTTCAAAACAGAAAAGGTCTGTTTCAATTGGACATAGAGGAAGGTGGGCCAAGCACAAGTAGGCTGAGCACAGATGCCAGTGCAGGCAGTGCAGACCCGGGGTGGCATGAGCTCCCTGCACCAGAGAATCTACAGGGAGGAATCTACAACAGTGTTGGCTACTCTGCCCTGGTTACAAACCAGTAGATGAGCAGAGAAGTTATAAAACAGTACAAACACAAAAGGTAAATAGTGAATCCCCATATTCACAGAACTTGGCCACGTCCACCCAGCTCACCCGGAAGTGAGTCAGCTCAAACTCAATGTATCTGCTTCTGCTTGTAGAGGGAGTTTGGACAACTTCCCTTGCTCTAAAAACAGATCTCAACTTTAAAAAAAATTGAGTAAAAAAGCAAAAAGAACTCTCACCATAGATAGTTTTTATGGTGAAAGAAATGAACAGATTTCAATCCCTGGGGAATCTAAAAGCAGATTGTCTCTAGATGAAGCCCCAAAAGATTATTATAAATTTGTCCCCATCACACAAGGCTCTCCTAGAAGAAATTTTAAATGATCTTAAAAGAGAGGTAGAAGAAAAAAGGGGAAAGGAAATGAAAACTTTGCATGAGGGTTTGGAAAAGACCACACAGAAATGTGAAGAAAATTCACTATAAAATAGACTTAGTGAAATGGAAAAAACATATAAGTCATTAAAAGATATATTTGACAAAATAGAAAAAGAAAACAACTTCCTGAAAAACAGAATTTGTGAAATGGAAAAAATTCATAGAACAAAACAACTCATTTAAAAATTCAAAAGGCCAAATACAAAAAAAAAAGTTTTAAAAAATGAAGAAAATAATTCACTAAAAATTAGAACTGAATAAATGGAAATTAATTACTCAATGAGACATCAAGAATCGGTCAAGCAAAACAAAAAAAAAAAATAGAAAATAGAAAAAGATGTAAAATACCTACTTGGGAAAAAAAACTGACCTGAAAAATAGATGAAGGAGAGACAATCTAAGAATTATTGGACTTCCTAAAAACCATGATGGAAAAAAAAAGCCTAGATACTATTTTTCAGGAAATCATCAAAGAAAACTGTCCAAATGTCATAGAATCAGAAGGTAAAATAGCCATTGAAAGAATTCACCAAACAAATCCTAAAAGAGACCCCAAAATTAAAACTCCAAAGAATATCATGGCTAAATTTCAGAACTATCGGACCAAGGGGAAAATATTACAAGCAACCAATAAAAACCAATTCAAATACTGAGGAATCACAATAAGGATTACTCAGGACCTAGCAGCTTCCACCTTAAAGGATCAAAGGGCCTGGAATCTGATGTTTTGAAAGGCAAAGGAACTTGGAATGAAATCAAGAATAAACCACCTCACTAAACTGAACATTTTCTTTCAGGGAAGAAGATGGGCATTCAACAAAAGAGGTAAATTTCATTTATTTCTGATGAAAAGACTGGAGCTAAACAAAAAGTTTGATCTCCAAATATAGAACTCAAGAGAATCCTAAAAAGGTAAACAGAAAAGAACTCAAGAACTGTATTTCGGTTATGGGCATATATAGAGAGTGCATGTATAATTTGATTTTACTGTTATAATTTTAAAAAGAAACTAGAGGTGGAAAGAGGATTGTACTGGAAAGAAGGAAAAATGGAGGTAAAATGAGGGAAATTACATCTCAGGAAGAAGGAAAGAAAATCTATTATAATTGAGGGAAATAAGGGAGGGGGATAAATATTGTGAGAATCGTACTGTCATCAGATTTGGCTCAAAGAGAAAATATTAGATATATTTGATTTCACCCAAAATCTTCTCTCACCTTATAGAAAAGTGGGAGGGGAAAGGGGAAAGGGAATCATTAGGATAAATAAAAGGGAAAACAGAAATAGTAGGTGAAAACTATAAGAAAGGGGGAAGAGGGAGCAAGCTCCTTAAGGCAAGTGGTACTCAAAAGTAAAATACTAGGGAAGTTGGAAAGGGAGAAAGGACACAGAAAAATATAATTTGGGGTTAATAAGATGACAGGAAATACAGAATTAGTAGTGAATGTGAATGTGGTGAGCTCTCCCATAAAGCAGAAGTGGATATCAGATTGGATTAAAAGCCAGAATTCTACAATATGTTGTTTACAAGAAACATATTTAAAGCAGAGCAATACATACAGAGTAAAGGTAAAAGGCTGGAGCAAAATCTATTATTGTGATGACCGTCTATTTTAAAATCAGCTGGAGTCAGGAATTCAGGTTAAGGGAAAATCTTCAATCTTTATTCTCAGTAGAGGTGAAAAAGGATCGGAGGTGAAGGGGGGAATCACGATTGATCACAATGTGTGCAGCTGCAACAGGAAACCAGTCAGCAGTCTCTCCCCACCTCTCTTCCTGCCCCTCTGCCTCCACTCACCAAAATCGTCATTTCCTATCCAACACATCAGGACTGGCACAAAGAGTGAGCGGGGACCATTCTTTTTCCAAGCATATATATTAATAGAGTATGGTCCAATTACTATTTAGCCTCACGTGCTTGGGACCTCAGTGCATCAACTCAAGCTTCAGTCCATTACATATTATGCTTCAGGTATAGTTAAAAAAGCAGGGATAGCCTTGCTGATCTCAGATCAAGCAAAAGCAAAAATTGATTTAATTAAAAGAGATAAGGAAGGAAACTATATCTTGCTAAAGGGTACCATAGATAATAAAGCAATATTAATACTAAACATGTATGCACAAGTCATATAACATGGAAATTTCTAAAGGAGAAGTTAAAAGAGCTGCAAGAAGAAATAGACAGCAAAACTATAATAGTGGGAGATCTCAACCTTGCTTTCTCAGAACTAGATAAATCAAACCACAAAATAAATAAGAAAGAGATTAAAGAGGTAAATAGAATAATAAAAAAGTTAGGCATGATAGATCTTTGGGAAAAAAATTGAATGGAGACAGAAAGGACTATACTTTCTTCTTGGCAGTTCATGAAACCTATACAAAAATTGACCATATATTAGGAATATATTAGGACATAAAGTCCTCAAAATCAAAGGCAGAAAGGCAGAAACAGTAAATTATTTTTTTTTTCAGATCACGATGCAATAAAAATTACATTCTATAAAAGTCAGGGGATAATAAACCAAAATTGGAAGCTAAATAACCTCATCCTAATGGATGAAACAACAATAGACACAATAATTTCATCCAAAAGAATGACAATAATGAGACAACATACCAAAATTTGTGAGATTCAGCCAAAGCAGTAATAAGGGGAAAATTTATATCTCTAAGAGGCTTACTTGCATAAAACAGAGAAAGAGAAGATCAATGATTTGGACTTGCAACTAAAAAAGTTAGAAAAAGAACAAATTAAAAAACCCCAATCAAATACCAAACTTGAAATTCTCAAAATAAAAGGAGAGATCAATAAAACTGAAAGTAAAAAATATATATATTGAATTAACAAATAAAATTAAGAGTTGGTTTTATGAAAAAACTAACAAAATAGATAAACCTTTAGTTAATTTGATTAGAAAAAGGAAAGAGAAAAATCAAATTGTTAGTCTCAAAAATGAAAAGGGAGAACTAACCACCAATGAAGAGGAATTTAGAGCAATAATTAGGAGTTACTTTGCCCAACTTTACGCCAATAAATTTGAGAACCTAAGTGAAATGGATGACTACCTCCAGAAATATAGACTTCCCAGATTAACAGAGGAGGAAGTAAATTGCTTAAATAGTCCCATTTCAGAAAAAGAAATAGAACAAGCTATTAATCAACTCCCTAAGAAAAAATCCCCAAGACCAGATGGATTTACATGTGAATTCTACCAAACATTTAAAGAACAATGAGCTCCAATGCTATATAAACTATTTGAAAAAATAGGGAATGAAGGACTTCTACCAAATTCCTTTTATGAAACAGACATAGTACTGATACCTAAACAAAATAAGATGAAAACAGAGAAAAAAAATTATAGACCAATATCCCTAATGAATATCGATGCAAAAATCTTAAATAAAATATTAGCAAAGAGATTATAGAAAATCATCCCCAGGATAATACACCATGGCCAAGTAGGATTTATACCAGGAATGCAGGGCTGATTCAATATTAGGAAAACTACTAGCATAATTGACTGTATCAATAACCAAATTTACAAAAAAAAAATTTGATTATCTCAATAGATGCAGAAAATGCATTTGATAAAAATCCAACACCCATTCCTATTAAAAACATTAAAGAGTACAGAAATAAGTGGACTTTTCCTTAAAACAGTCAGTAGCATCTATTTAAAATCATCAGCAAATATCATGTGTAATGGGGATAAACTGGAACCACTCCCAATAAAATCAGGGGGTAAAACAAGGTGCCCACTATCAACATTACTATTCAACATTGTATTAGAAATGATAATAGAAGAAAAAGAGATTAAAGGAATTAGAAAAGGTAATGAGGAAACTAAATTATCACTCTTTACAGATGATATGATGGTATACATAGAGAACCCTAGAGAATCAACCAGAAAACTATTAGAAATAATCCACAACTTTACCAAAGTAACAGGACACAAAATAAATCCACATAAATCATCAGCAGTTTTATATATCACTAAGAAAATTCAACAGCAAGAAATACAAAGAGAAATTCCATTTAAAATAACTATCAATAATATAAAGTATTTGGGAATCTATCTGATAAGGGAAAGTCAGGAACTATATGAGAAAAACTACAAAACACTTTCTATACAAATAAATTCAGATCTAAATAATTGGAAAAATATCAAGTGCTCTTGAATAAGTTGAGCGAATATAATAAAGATGATATTATTACCTAAACTAATCTATTTATTTAGTGTTATACCAATCAAACTCTTAAGAAACTATCTTACTGACCTAGAAAAAATAACAACAAAATTAATCTGGAAGAACAAAAGGTCAAGAATTTCAAGGGAATTAATGGAACAAAAGCAAATTAAGGTGGCCTAGCTACACCAGGTCTAAAATTATATTATAAAGCAATGGCCATCAAAACCATTTGGTACCGCTAAGAAATAGAGTAGTCAATCAGTGGAATAGCTTAGGTTCACAAAACAAAATAGTCAATGACTAAAGTAATCTAGTGTTTGACAAACCAAAGATCCCAGCTTTTGGAAAAAGAATTCACCATTTGACAAAAACTTCTGGGAAATTTGGAAATTAGTATGGCAGAAACTAGGCATTGTCCCACACATAACACCATATACCAAGATAAGATTAAAATGAGTTCTTGATCTAGACATAAAGAATGATATTATAAACAAATGAGAAAAACAAAGGCTAGTTTACCTCTCAAATCTGTGGTAGGAGAAGGAATTTGTGACCAAACAAGAACTAGAGATCATTATTGATCACAAAATAGATAATTTTGATTATATTGTTTAAAAGTTTTTGTACAAACAAAACTAATGCAGCAAGATTAGAAGGGAAGCAATAAACTGGGAAAATATTTTTACATTCAAAGATTCTGATAAAGACCTCATTTCTAAAATATGTAGAGAATTGATTCAAATTTATAAGAATTCAATCCATTTTTCAATTGATAAGTGGTCCAAGGGTATGAACAGACAATTTCAAGGTGAAGAAATTGAAACTATTTGTACCCACATGAAAAGATGCTCCAAATCACTATTGATTGGAGAAATGCAAATTAAGACAACTCCAAGATACCACTACACACCTCTCAGATTGGCTAAGATGACAGGAAAAGATAATGATGAATTTTGGAAGGGATGTGGGAAAACTGGGACACTGATGCATTGTTGGTGGAACTGTGAACAGATCCAACCATTCTGCAGAGCAATTTGGAACTATGCTCAAAAAGTTATTAAACTGTGCATATCCTTTGACCCAGCAGTGTTTCTACTGAGCTTATATCCCAAAGAGATCTTAAAGGAGTCAAAGGGCCCCACATGTGCAAAAATGTTTGTGGCAGCCCTTTTTGTAGTGACAAGAAACTGGAAACTGAATGGACGCCCATCAATTGGAGAATGGCTGAATAAGTTATGGTACATGAATGTTATGGTATATTATTGTACTGTTATCAATGACCAGCAGGATGATTTCAGAGAGCCTGGATGCTAGTGTGTGGGACTGTGTTGAGAGGGAGTACAGAGGCCACCTTGATCTTTGGTGCACAATAAGTTTTTTTGTCACGTTGCAGAAACACCCTTGTTGAACAAGGAGCAATGATTCGTGACCATGGGCATGGGTTCAGTCTGACAGTTACAGCTAGTTGCTTGAAAGCAGGGATGCATTGAGAAGGCCTCTCCCCTCAAGGGAGCTGATAAATTGCTGGATTGGCTCTCCTCCCATTGGTGATACCATGCATATGCAAAGCCCACAAGCTGTTTCTCTCAGTGGTGATTAGGGATTGCCTACTATTCACATGCAGATCATGCTTGCAAAAATATACATCAACAAGGCTGTATGACATAATAAACTGGAGCTTTTTTTTTTTTTTTTTTTTTTTTTTTAACACTCTATGAGTCTTCCTCCTTATTCATCTCGTCTTTGAGATCAAAGGGCTCATATGCTTTGAACTCTTAAGATGGCTACAACAACTGGCCCCCAGAGAACAGGGACTTGAAATGGTGCCAGAATGATCAGTGCACAGTTAAGCACTGCTAAGTGGTCAAGACAACCTCTAAGAGGACTCCAGAGGGAGAGCTGCACTTTTTCTGGACCAGGCAGAGTGTGGAGGAGACAATAAGTAACCTAATGGGGCAAAAAGTAGATATTCTATTCCCTTCAGACAGGGAAGTATATGTCAGGACTATATATAAATAAATAAGATAGCAGGGATGTACAGTTCAATTAGGAGACATTAGGAAATTCCTGGACATTGCTTACAAAGTTATTCCATGATTACCTAAGGAGGACTGTTATAATTGTGAGAGATGGATTGTTTTTGGTGAACAGCTCACCGCTTATGGTAAGCAATGTCCAGGAGAAATATTAAAAAAAAGTCATTTTACTATATATAATCTCATTAAATAAATTCTGAAATCAGAACCAGAAAAGGCGGTCAGGAAATTTACAATTGGAGCATAAACAGGCCCATCTCTTAGTAGTAGATGTCCCTTTCCTGAGCCTAAGGGGGATGATATTGAATGGCTTCCCCCACTTCCCCCACCTTTGGCCCCATCTTATTTTTGTATCTATCTGGATCTACAGCCTTTCAAAGGCTCTCCTAATGTAAAGCCCAAAAATGAAATAAGAACTGAGGAAAGACAGGATCAGAAATATAAAACAAAGACCACAGCGACATTTAGTGGACAAAAAGCAAAAAGTAATCAATTATGTTCTTCATCTTCAAAAAGTTTTGCAACAGACTAGAGATCAAGGAGAAGACATGGGAAGGATTATATCCTATTATAGAGGAGGATGGCCCTTTTAACCCAGAGCAGAGAAGGCATAGACATGAACCACTTCCCTTTAAAGTTCTAACCCAGTTTAAGTACTCAGTTCATAAATATGGGTCCATAGCACCTTTTGTTATGTTACAACTTGAAACAATGTCACGGGGAATTTTGTGCTCTGATATTTGGAAAGCACTTGCATGGGCAGTGTTGACTCTAGGGCAGGCATTGTTCTTTCTGGATGACAGAATTTTTAGATCAGACTCGATTGACTGCTGCTCAGGTTGCTCCAGGAGCAAGCATGAAGTTGTACTTTGAACATGAGTAGTGGCACTGGGGCTCATGCAGACATTGGAGATCAAATTCATTTTATTGAAAAGACATATCTCCAAATATCCCAATGTGCCAGAACAGCATGGAGTAGGATTCCTATAGAAAAGGGTGAAAAGGAAAGCTTTTCCCAAGTAAGACACTGATTTTGTTGCTCTATTACAGGATACTGTATCTAAGGCTATGGGAAATGTAGGAGATCTACATCGGATATTAAAGGTTTTGTTACAGGAAAACTCTAATGCAGATTGTCGCAGAGCAATGATTGGACTGAGAAGAGATTGTACCATAGAAGGAGTGATTCAGAGGTTTGACAGAGTAAGTTCACAAGTATATCAAGCTGAGTTGTCAAAATATGTGATTGCTGCTAGGCAAGGGCCAAAAGGGAATTGTTATACTTGTGGTAAATCAGAACACTTTAAGAAAAACTGTCATTCCCGAAGTAAGGAAGCAGGAAACAAGGGTCAATCTAAAACACTATGTCCAAAATGCAAAAATATGGGACACTGAGCTTCAGAATGCAGGAATCAGGGAAATGGGGTGGGGTCCCCAAGGGCCAGTTTTAAATTTCAAGGGACACTCACAGTAACAAAGCTCAGGAGCAATGATTATTACCACCTACCCCCTCATGCTGTTTGTGAAGTGCCCATTCAACAGTACCAAATAGGAAAACAACTAAAAATCCTTGTTACAAATACGTCATTACTCCAGTATTCATCAGGTATGCTGGTCATACAAATATATGAGGAAGTACCTGTGTGTGTAACTATGATTAACACTGACAATATTGAAACATATCTTAACAAGGGACAATGTATAGCTCAAGAAATAGTCATTCCCTCTGAATTTAGTTAAGCAAAAGATAATAATTATGAATTAGCCCCAGAGATGAGTCCAAATTCAGGGGCCATTGTACAAATATATTTTACAAAGGCTATCCCATTCAGTTGGCCAATCTTGACACTTTGAATAACCAACAGTTTGAAGGATTAATAGACACTGGAGCTGACAGGACTGTGGTGGCTGCTTCTCAGTGGCCCACTTGATGGCCTATGACTTCAGCTAACAATAGAGTGGTAGGGATAGGAGGAAGTAAGGAGGCTTTGATGTCTGCTGAACCAGTAAACTGGCAAGAAGATGAAAAGACAGAAATTGTTTTTCCTTTAATACTATATGGCTTACATATTAACTTATGGGGTAGGGATATATTACATCAATTAGGGATGAAAATCACCAGATATTTTTAGGAGGGGTCATGGCTGCTGTGGCTTCCACCACTCCAAAAATGACCTGGACCACCAATACACCAGAATGGATGAAACAATGGCCCCTTACCAAAGAAAAAACAGCCACTATACATCAGTTAGTACAAGAAAAATTAGAATTGGGATGCATTGAGGAACAAACAGCCCACGGAACTCCCCTGCATTTGTTACAAAAAAAAAAATCTGGTAAATGAAGAATGTTAACAGATTTGAGATAAGTAAACTCAATCCTGGAAGACATGGGTTCTTTAGAGACAGATTTGCTACCCCCCAACATGATCCCTAGGGAATGGCCCTTATAGATAATAGAAAATAAGGATTGCTTTTACTCTTTCCCCTTTCACCCTGAGGACAGGAATAAATTTGTTTTCTCAGTACCAACATATAACTTTAAGGACCTGTAGGAGATTTCAATGGATGGTGTTGCCACAAGGTATGAAAAACAGCCCTACCATATGCCAATAGTATATTGATAAAGCTATTACCAAGATAAGGAAACATTACCCCATGCAGTCAACCTCCATCACATGGATGATATTTTGGCTGGTCATCCATAGCCTGAGGATTTGGAAGAGATGCTGCAAATGACAAAAAGAGAATTAAAACACTTAGGTTTGATAATATCATCAGAAAAAAAATTTGTTAGGGTTAGGAGAAGTAAGAGCAGGAAAACTCCTGACCCAGTTGCCATTCTATGAACAGTGGCAGTGGATTTTTCCCACAAAAACAAAAATACATCCATTTAAAGGCCCTAATGTGTTAACTGATGTCAGCAAGCAAAATAAAGAGACTATATATTCCCCACAATTGGGCATCTCTAATTTATTTACTACACTTTACACCTCTACACAGCAAAATGAACTATGTGCCATTATACAAGCATTGAAAATAGACCAACCCATCAATATCATTTCAGATAACCACTATGCAGTTGGGATGATCCAGAAAAAAGAGACAGCATATATAAAGGCTCCAACAGGACCTATCTTCTCATTGTTTCAGGGGGTACAAGAGGGGATTTTAGTGAGAGTCCACCCTTGTTATATAATGCACATCCACTCTCATACAGATGGGCTGGAACCTATATTCAGAGGGAATAAAATAGTGGATGGTCTGCTTAACAATGTGTTCTTCTTTGCCCTCTAGAACAAGCAACAAAAGCCCATGAGTTTGTATCTGTCTGCCAGATCTCTCCAGAGATTGTATGGGATGTCCTGGCAAGAAGAAGCAAGTATAGTAAAAAGATGTGTAGCTTGTATACCATATTCTCTGTAGGACTGTGGACTAACCCCAGAGATGACAGGCCAAATGATATATAGCAAATGAATTTTATACATATGGTAAAAACTTGCATTCATATCACAATTGACACTTATTCAGGCTTTATATCTGCAATTTTTCAATGAGAGGAAGCTGTTTCACATGTAATAAATCACTTATTTCACTGTTTTGCCTTTATGGGTATCCCACACACCATAAAAATTGATAATGGATCCTCATATACCTCAAAAATATTGAAACAGTTATTACAAGAATTCTCCACACATCACATTTTTGGGATTCCTTACAATCCTCCAGAACAAACCATAGTTGAAAGGACTGATCAGACCCTAAAGAGATTTATCAAAAAACAAAAAGAAGGAAATGAAGGTAGGGTCAGTGAGAAAGATATAGATAAAGCAGTGTATACAATAAATTACCTAAAATGTGATTCAAATGATTTAAGTCCAGTTATGAAATACTCTCTGGTGAAAATAGAAAGAGAATCACTCAAAGATAACACTCCATCTTCATTAAGAAGGCCCCCTAAGAATGAGACGATGCTAATGAAAAAGGGTCTTAAAGGATGGGAGGGACCCTATAGGGTTCTAATGTGGGGGCCAGTATGCTTGTATCTCCACAGGAGAAAACTTTCAGCAGTGGACTCCCACCAGACATCTCAAAGTTGTCCATAGAACTGAAGAGGAAGAGAGGGAAGAAGAGGTGATTGTTCAAAAGGAGGAGAAGATATACAATCATGAGTGGCAACAGAGGCCAAAAGGTGGGCTGTCATGATGAACCCACCATGGCCTAGGATTATCTCATGGGAGGAACATATACCAGATGTGGTGCTAATAGGAAATGCATCCCAAATAATCAGGGATGAATTTCACCTTGAGAAATACAATAGAACTATGACAAAAGTAAAGTACGATTTTGTTGGACTTTCCAATAGGCTTCCTTTGTGCTGGTCATGAAGGAATAGAACTTATTGCACTTAGTGAAAAAGGTAACTTTATAAATGCCAATTTTGGATATGGAGTATCATGTGACCCACATGCTGGGCATTCAGGGGATGCCCTGTCATAGCAACACCCTCATTCACATGGGAGGACTGCAGTGGTGTGTCTACATAAAGGGGTCATCAGATTGGCCCCTTATAAAGCACAAGCCCCCATGGAATACATTCTTGTCACTCAAGAATTGGGCTGGCAGTTTGGCACATGGAAAAACAACCTTAGGCCCTGGTTCTTGGACAAATGGCACAAGAATTGCATACCAGTTCTACACTAAAGCCTGTCTGGGAGGGAAATACGCATTTATGTGGGGAGATTCTGTCACTGTTATCAAAGAAACATTCGATTTTACAATGTTACTTGTTAGAATTATACAGTTAGTGATTGCTTCGATGCTGAAATTGAAAATCAGACTGTATTTGTGATCACTAGAGCTCCTGTATCAATGCTTCCTGTCAAAAGTGAGAAATGGTATCATACTAAGACTGATCATATGTTCAAGACCATAATAGAAAAGAAGGAAACTGACCTTAGTCCCATTAGAAAAAAAGAAATGTATCAGCTGTGTCATATTAGGTATCACTATGTTGGTTTCACTTCTAGCTTCTTCAGTCTCTCTTGCAATGTCCATATCTAATGTACAAAATAGTATAGTACAATGTAGATATAGAGAAGAACTAGCTAGGAATGGCTCACCAGCTGCTTTTCTGAATAGTGATTGGGGATTGCCTAGTATTCACATGCTGATCATGCTTGCAAAAATGTATATCAACAAGGCTGTATGGCATAATAAACTGGAGCTCTTTTCACATCCTATGAGTCTCCTGCCTCATTCATCTCTACTCTGAGATCAAAGGGCTCATATAATTTGAGCTCTTAAGATGACCACAACACTTGGAGAGATTTACATGAACTGATGCTAAGTGAAATGAGCAGAACCAGGAATCATTATATATGACAACAAGACTATATAATGATCAAGTCTAATGGACATGGCTCTCTTCAATAATGAGATGATTCAAACTAGTTCCACTTGTTCAGTGATGAAGAGAGCCATTTATACCCAGAGAGAAAATCGTGGGAACTGAGGGTGGACCACAACATAGCATTCTCACTCTTTCTGTTGTTGTTTGCTTACATCTTATTTTCTTTCTTGTTACTTACAGTACAAAAGCTTTCTTTAAGAACAGAGAAGTTGAACACCTTAAATGACTTTCAGAAATTGATAGGAGATATCCAATGAATGTGTCTGGTTAGGCTTAACTACCTATCAATTACAACTATTATATGATATTTTAAGGAGAGAGGTCAGACAACACAATGGCTTCTCAGTCAAAGAGGTCAGAGAGCAGCAACTACCTTTCAGTCTCCTTCTATCATCCTCTCACAAGAGGAGATTCATTCTGCAGGTCTGGGTTGGATCTCCAGTAGCCACTGTCAGGTAACTCTGGTGTATTCCAATATTTCTCAGTTTTTTTTTCCCTTCTTGATCCAATTTTTCTTGTACAGCAAGACAACTGTATAAATATGTATACATATATGGGATTTAATATATATTAACATATTTAACATGTATTGGATTACCTGCCATCTAGAGGAGGGGGTCGGGGGAAGGAGGGGAAAATTTGGAACAGAAGGTTTTGCAAGAGTCAGTGTTGAAAAATTACCCATGCATATGTTTTGCAAATAAAAAGCTTTAATAAAATAATAAAAGAAAAGAAAAAGAAAAAGAATATCTCTTAAAATCTAGATGCTACTAGATTAAAAAGTTCACTTTAAAAAGAAGGCCAAAAAATGAGTTAGAAAGCTGCTAGGTTGTTTTGTCAGTCATAATGACTACATGATGCAGTGTTCTGTAATACTGTAACTAAGAATTTAAACTTCAAATTTGATTTATATTTAAAGGAAATTTCATCTAAATTTATGTCTATCATTTATGAAAATTATGAAATTAATAACTAAATTATTTGGAGTTATAATGTTCACTTCTGGAAGTTGTGCATATCTTGAACCACTTTAATGTTCGCAAACTTTACTCTTAAAGATTTGTTTTGAGGAGTGAATACAAAATACATACACACATTTGGGACTTTGCAAAATTTGTTTTTCTAGGTTGATGAATGAGCTATTAGATTCACTATGTGGGATTCAAGAAGGTAATTTTTTTTAACTTAATGATATATTTTAAACCAGAATAAATTTATATTCTAAGAGAAGATAAATGGAAAAGAAGAATTTGGGTAAATTTGTAAAGGCCTGATAAACTTCATTACTGTGATAGACTAATTTAATTCTGTATTTTTTGGCATTGCTTCATTTGGAAAACCTGAAGCTCCTTCCCAATGTAAACTCTATAATAAGATAGGGGCAGTAACGAAGAATTTTAGGGTAATTAGGAACGTATTTTGTTATTACACTTTTGATATTTCTTTATGATACTTAAAGGTAGTTTATAATAACTTGGTTTTGATATTTTAAATATTTAGTTTTGCTTTAAGTTTGAATGAAATATCTGTCAGTTTAGACATTTACTTCATGAAACTTTATGAAAGTGCAGTGATTATCTTTTTCACATCAGAATGACTTTTAAGCTGTTTTTAGGCAAGCAAAACACTTTAGGAGGAAATGTTTAAGTTAAAATCTTTTTGTACATTGTTAAATGAAGATCTTTTTCTGGAATTTTTTAAAAGGCTTACTAAATTTTATTTATAAGCTCATTTATATCAATAATTTGATAGTATTGATAACAATTGTGTTCAGACCTACCCTGATTAGTGAAACTTTATTGTTTGGGGAGAAAGCTTTTTTAGGACCCTAAATATTCTTTTCTGAGTTTTCTTCTGAGATTTTTGGTGTCCTTGGACTGATCTTAAATGAGTGTTTAAAAAAATATGTCAGCAATGGAAGAAACATCTGAGATCTGAGGCTGCTGAATATTTTCTCAGGGAGTAAGGTAGGGAGATTACCTTGGGAAGGTCAAGTGTGGACTCTTTCCAGTTCATTTTCCTATACAAGAAATCTGTCTAGCTGGTTCTATATGCTAGGCTACTTATAATGGTGTAGTCCTTGTAGTTGTTATAACCATGTTTCTGCTTATAATTCTCGTAGCAAATTTTTATGATCAGGGTAGACAAGAAGCGAAAATTTATTATTGCAATACTAAATCTGTTATTTAGACTAATCTATTATTAACTAATACTAAATCATGTGAATTACTGTATTAAGCTACAAGTGGGAAAGAGCTTGCTATTTTGATCCGAATTTGTAGTTATTCCATGGCCTAAGCAAGAGGCAAATTATGCTTGAACTTGTCATATCTTAAAATCCAGTTCTTGAACTATCTCATTCATTCAGAATGCTATGGTTAGAATTAGGCAAAGGTAGAGAAACTTATGAAACAAAAATATAGATCTATTAAATTGTGAGGTTAAACCAGGAACTTCTTTTGTTTATGATTTAAGAAGTAAGATTTCAGTAGAGCCAGTTAAATTAATGGAGAATAAATTAGGAGCTCTCTTGTGTTATCCTAACAGGAAATCTGACTTTGCTTATGTTGTTATTTAATCTGGGATTAGAACCTGTGTGTAGAGTATGTCTTGAAATGCAGGCAAACTACTTAAGAGAAACCTTAAAGATGCTTCTCTTGTTTAAAGGGATTCTGAGACCAATAGACTATCTTTGTCTATTTGAATGTGGTTAACAACTAAATATGCTTTATAATGGACAACTTTTCACATAAATTATACTCTGTATACAATTTGGGATTATTATATTTACAAATTCTATTCCAAGTCTTCTAGATTTTGTCATGTTAAACATGTTAAAGCATGTTAAGCATGTTAAGCATGTTAAAACAAAATCATTTGTGAAATACTGAAGCTAGGGATAAAAAAAAAATCTGCTTACTCTCAGGGCAAATTGTGATTTTCCTTGCTGGATCTCTGTTATCAATGTGAGGTTTTAGTCAATATTTGCTACTTAGGTTATGCTATGCTTGAGAGCTTAATCCACTTGAAACTCTGATTATTGGAACTTGCTGTTTAAAACCTTATACTTGTAACTGATATTAGTCTGAGTCTGACTATGGGTGGTATGATCATTAAGGAACACTATTAAGCCAATGATACATAATGTTAACAATTTGATAATGTCTACATCCATAACCACACATGGAGTTCTCATAGAGTTGGGAGAATGACTGTTGACATAGACTGAAATAGGATTCTCCTGATTCATTTTCCTCTTGAATGAAAAATATCTTACCTGGGCTGTCCCCACTTGAGAGTTTCTTGCAAAAACATTAGAATGGTTCGCTAGTTCTGTTTCTAGCTCATTTTGCAGATGAGAAAACTGAGGCAAACAGCGTTAAATGACTTGCCCAGAGTCGTACAACTAGTAAGTGAGTGAAGTCAGATGTCATTCTGAAGTCGAGTTTTTCTGACTCCAGGACCACACACCCTATGCACCATGGTGTCACCTAGTGGTGCTATTTCAAGTTAGCCTACTACAAATTTTAGTCCTTGCTCCCAGCTGTGTCCTCTGGAACCAAGGAAGATAAATCTAATTCCTCCTCCACAAGAGCTCCCTCCAAAGACCATTATCAGATCTGCACCTACCACCACATCCCCTCCAAAAGTCTTCTCTTCTGCAGGCTGGCTCCCAATCAGATCTCTTCAAGATGTCAGTATTGGCTCTTTTGTTTTTGTCTTCCTGGACATTCTGCACCTCACAGAAAGCTCTAATGCTCAAGCCTTCAGATGCATGAAAGTGCCTGAAATATATCCAAGCCAAACAGTGTTGTCATACAAGCTTCTCTCCTTACCTGCAAGGGGAGAAACCCAGAAACCTGAAATCCATGAAAACATTCCTCTTCCTACCACTCACCTCTTTCCCTGTAGACAGATGAGGAGGACACAGGGGAAGTTTCTTCTTACCAGCCCTCTCACAGGGAGTTGGTCAATAAACATTTATTAAGTGTCCATGATGTGCCAGGAACTGTGCTAAGAACTAGGGATCCAGAGGATTCTGGGAAGATTGTGGAGTAGGTTGGCAAATTTTAAGCTTTCCTGATTTCCTCCACAAATAGAACAAATTTGTGCCTCAGGGCAAATAGAGACTAGTGAAATATCAAGAAGACTTGGGGCAGAATATAGTGTCCTCCTGAAACAACCCAAGAAGATCTGAAGAAGACCCCAATTAACCTATCTGAAGTGCAAATACCTCCTGACTAGTTCCACAGAAATACCAAGTGGGTACCCCTTGGGCTAGCTAGGTGTGGCTGGAGCCTCAGCAGGAATCATAGAAACTTTCACCTCCCAGAGAGTTTGTGGAGTCAGGGAGTCTGGAAAGAAAGAGGGAAGCTCAGCTGATTGGGAATGCCAGGCCCAGCTGTGCTGCTGAGAGGAGGCCCTGTGTGAGAATGAACCAGCACCTGGTGTAGAAACAGCAGGACAGGGACATTTGCAGGATGATGGAGCTCTTAGTTTGAGGTTCCTAGTCAGAGTGGGGAGGTAAAGGGAACTTTAGGCACCATCCCCCACTCCAGGAATAGGGGTGCTTACACTAATATCTCTTATTTTAAAAAAATGAACCAACAAAGAAGAAAGAACCCCATCACTGAAACATTATGAGAACAGGGAAGACTGGAATTCATCTTCAGAGGAGAACATTTTAGTAAAAAGAAAAGCTTCTACTCCAAAGAATAATGTGAAATAATTTCCTGTCCAGAGAAACTTTATAGAAGAACTCAAAAAAGAATTTAAAAAATCAAATCAAATGGGAGACATTAAGGAAAAACTAAAAAAAAAGATTAAAGCCATCCAAGAAAAACAAGAACATTATGAAAATAATTCTTTGAAAATTAGAATTGGACAAGGGGAAGCCAGTGGAAGTATGAGAGACCAAGAAATAACAAAACAGATCATAAAGAATGAGAAAATAGAACAGAATGTGAAACATAAGGAAAACAACAAATTTGGAGAACAGATCAAGAAGAAAAAAAAATCTAAGAATAATTGGACTGTCAAAAAGTTCTGACCAAAAAAGAGAACTTTGACACAATAATGCAGGAAATAATCCAATAAAATTGTCCTGGAGTGGTAGAATACGATGGGAAAATATAAATAGAAAAAATCCACTGTTCACCAACTCAAAGAGATCCTTTGTGGAAAACACACAGGAATATTATTGCCAAATTTTGAAACTCCCAGAACAAAGAGAAAACTTTTCAAGAAACAAGAAAAAAAACAAACCAATTTAAATATGCTGGAGCTACAATTAGAATTGTACAAGATTTAGTAGCTAAAATAAAAGACTACAGGTCCTGGAATCATATCTACTGATGCTCAAAAGAGCTAGGTCTGTGGCCAAAAATATCATGTCCAGCAAAATTATCTATAATTTTAAATGAAAAAAAAGGCATTCAACAAACTTGTAGATTTTCAGGACTTTCTATCAACTAAACCCATACTTAAACGAAAAATATAAGAACCAATATTAAAGATCAATTTTTAGGAATTTTATATGAACAAACTGTTTAAACATGAACAAATCATGTTTTTACATATGTATATTATATCTTTAAGATCCATATCAAAATAGGATAACTCAAAAGAAAGATTGGCAGAATTAAGTTAAAAAATAGTAATCACGTTCCACATGGTGCAGAGGAAGAAAAGTCACAGAGGTATTAGTGAGGGAGAAGGGCTCTTAATTCTGAAAACCTGTTCACAGTGGGAATGGATTCAATAGACAACACAATATTTGGCAATACTACACATGAAGAGTCTGGTGCTCTCTAAAATCTACAAAGAAATAAGTAGGGAGGGATGAATGGATGGGGCAGCAAAGGGTGAGGGAAGAATACAAAGGAGGAATCCTTGGGGGGGAGGGAGGAGAGATTAAGGCAAGTTAGGAAGCAGAATTAACTAAAGAGTCAATAAGGAGAGGAAAGATGTGTGTGTATGTGGAGAGTGTGTCTGTGTTAATGTGTGTATGTATGTATATATCTACATATGTATACATCAACATATTTTTTCTTAACTGTAGTTTGCTTGGGGGGGGATGAAAAGGAGGAAAAAGAATAAAATAAATAAGGTGCACAGTAAAAAGCCAAAGAACAATTACAAGGGAGTAAAGAAAAAGTGGACATCCATGAATATAATTTCTTTTACTAATATATATATTTGATCTGGAAATTTGTTGTTATATATTTTGAATCCTCCCTGATAGTCTGCTGGACATATGACAATGTTCTCTTTTATTTGTATTTCTTTTCTGTTTTTCTTTTCTTTTTTTATTCTATTTTTTAAAAAAAAATTAATAATTTTTTTTTAAATAAAAAGAACAGGGCAGCTAGGTGGCACAGTAGAGTACCAGCCTTGAAAGCAGGAGGACCTGAGTTCAAATGTGACCTCAAACACTTAACACTTGCTAACTATGTGACCCTGAGCAAGTCACTTAATCCCAACTGCCTCAGCAAAACAAAAAACAAATAAATGAATGGATAGATAGATTAATTGATTGATTAATTAATTAAAAAAGGAACTGGGGATCTAGAGAAAAGGGAGTCTTTGCCTTCAAGGAGTTTATGCTCCAAAGGATGAGAAAACTTGCAAACAGCTATCTACAAATAAGAGGTAAATAAAATAATGAGAAACAATTAAGAGATGGAAAGCACTGGAATTAGGATGAATTGGGAAAGCCTTCTTTAGAAAGGTGGATATTAGCTGCAATCTGAAGGAAGACAAGGAAGTCTGAAGATGAGCAGGGAGAGCATTCATGATATGGGAAAGAGAAAGAAAATGTTCAGTTTACACACCTTCAGGATGTGTCTTATCCATGGGGTTTTTGGGTGCTGTGATCTCATGATGGACTCTGCAGCCACTGGGTCTTAAGGATTCCTGGTCATTGCTTTTAGGAGCCAGGGCTTCTAGAGTCTTGAAATAGATCCCAACTTATCACCTCTGTTCATTTTTGGTTTTCTCTTAATAGTGAGAACAGAGAATCTATAGGAAAATTTAAATTCAATGAGGACAAGGAATGTGTTATTAGCATCACATCTGATGGCTCTAGGCATGGCTGTGACCAAGAGGTACTAAAGGATGTCTAGCTGTTTTGTAAGTCCATGGAGCTTCTCTCATTCTGGAAGGGTTTTTAGTCAAGTTAATAAATAGACTGCATCTGATTTCTGGAGAAAGGTGCCACTAAATATAAATAGGCTCATCATCAATAGTTTAGCCCTTTGGGGATGAGTTCTTTGGCTGAGGTAGGCTGTGGTGAAAACAAAAAGAGGACCCAGTGACTATAAGCCATCTTGTTTTTAAGTGCCACCTTATATCTAAGAAATGATCATTAGATGGATGTATTTCAAAATGGAAGAGACTTCTGAAGCAAGGTAATCTGGGTTCCTTTTCTTTACAGAAGAGGAAATTGAGACACGAGGCTGTTTTTTTAGACCATATAGATATTAAGTATAAAGATATTAAGTATAAACAATGAACAGTGAACAAAATATTGGAACAGGGAGTGAAGTGTGTTGAGAGTCCCCATTTCTAAGCCATGAAAAAATAGTCACAATTAATAATTCTCTAAAGGTGAGATCTTTGATAGTGCCTAATGGTGTATATCCTAATAAATATATTTTAAGCTGAATGCAATGGAGTACTACTGGAGGCACTGAATTGTAGCTATCTTGGTCACCTTCATAATAAAGAAAATACAAGAGCATTGAATCTCTGGCAAAATAGCTCATAGCTTCTCCTTGATGAGACAAAAAAAAAAAAAAAAGAAAAGAAAAGAAGTCTATTCTTAGGACCATATGTTCTAAAACTCTGGCTGACTATAGCTTTTGCCGGTTGGTGCTTTTACTTCCTACTCATTGATGTTAAATGGTTTTCTACTGGAAGGTGCTATTTTCTGTACCTTAAGAACAAAGATACATAGGAATGATACTTCAAGCAAAGTAACTGAGCTTTCTGAGTTTGAAGGGATAATTTGAGTAGAATCAGGACCTATCTTTGTATAACCTCAAGCTTCCTGTTTTCTCCCAGGGATTTAGACTTCTTGTCTAAAATTCTGAGGTCTTTGGTTTGTAGAAGGATTGATCACCTTCCTCTCCCCATCCTCAGATCCTTCACCTGTAGCTGATTTTTCCCATCCATGTTGTCTTGGCCCAGTCTTCTCCAAAGACACCCCCCAAACCTAGTTTCTCTTTCTACAAGTCATCAAGAGGATGACAACCCTTCTCTCTCTTTTGCTCTATTGCTAACCTTGTCTCCCTATCATCCTTGATGATTCTTTGTTGCTTCTACATCTTCCAAGATTTTGTCTTTCTGTTTGGAGTCCATGAAAAGTCCAGGTCTAGTTCTTCTGTATACAAAAAAAGGGGGAATTGAAGACCACTTCTGTCTTCTTGTCTCCACACCCAGACTTCCATCAAGTCACCTAACTAGGAAGGTAGAGGGTGGAAGTTAGTAGAAAAAGATGCCCTCTATCTGCTCCTAGGATTTAAAGGGTAGGCAACTCTAGTCTTTATCATTCCCTATTCCCCCTTCCCTGCCCTATTAGTTCTCCCAGAAACCATAGTAAAACACTTGGGAAAGTCCTGGGTATTCTCCTCTGGCCTGATAAGAGAGAAGATACTAAGCAATCTGATTCCCAGAAGGCCAGAATAGGGATCTATGCACATTGCCTCTGGCCCTATTCTCTGTGCTCCCTTGGGGTCTAAACAAAGAAGGAAATAAGGAAGAAGATCAAGTGGAAGTAGCAATCAATATTAGGCAATACCAAATAACATTTGTTCCTCTTGGGGACAAAACTATTTCTCCATGGACAGTGGGGGGGGAGTTTGTGTAGGGAAGCAGGACCTGGGAAAGGCAAAAACCACTGAAGTTGGCAGGGGAAGAGAGAGAAGAAAAGTAAAGGAGGAGAAAGCCAAAGGTCAAGTTTCCTGTCCTGTGAGGTTCAAGTGATCCTAGGAGATAGAAGAGCTCCAGCCCCACCTTCTAGAGAAAGAATGAGTGACAGAGCAGACACAGTTCTAGATTGCACACAGAGATAGCTTAGAGCTCAGTCTGTAGCAGGAACACCTCAAGAGTCTATACTTGGGCTCAGTACAGAGAAGATACTCATGAGGAAAGGAAGGTAGGAATGAAGATTCACTCAGAAATCCACAGTAAGGACATCCCCTGGAAGAGGTTCCTAATCACAGGTGATCCCAACTCTGAATCTATACAAGAACCAGGAGAAAGAGACCAGTCCTGGGGAGAAAGATGAGGTATCCCATAGGCAGTCTCAGCAAACTCCCCCAGAATTGTTTTTACTGAGCCAAAGCAGGGGGGAGTAGCAGCTCACGGCTATCAGTTGACATCTGAGTCTAAGTACAGCAATGTCTAAGTGCAGGAAAGAGAAAGAAGGATATTGGAATAAGGGGACTCACTTGACTCACTCATATTCTCTTATATTGTTTAATCTCAGTCCTACAAAGAATTCTTCAGAGAGGTTGTGAGTCCAGGAATCTTTGGGAAGTAAAGGCAGTTGGGAGGGGACAATCAGTATTTGGGGAGTAACTTCCATTTTTCTCCCAGCTTTGCTGTGAAAATAGGAGGAACCATGGAGGGCTCAGATTGGTACTGGTCCCCTCCAGTTGTGCTTGTGGCAGACCAACTTGTTTCTGAAGATCACCTGCCCCAAGAGACTTAAAAGACCATCAGGAAGAAGAAGCATTCATGATGGTGCAGACAATCACTGACACTCCTTTGCCAGTTGGACCCAGGAGAACTCACTTCCAGGCTACCTATTTCCCAAGAGCCAAAAGACCAGTTGCCTTGGTACATGGGAACATCTGGAGGACACCTATTTGTCTTGAGGCTACCAGTGCTGGGAGAAGGAGAATATATTCATTCATTTTCTAGATAAAATTCCAAGACAAGGGGTCCTAGCTTCCATTGAGGCTCAGCTGAATGAAAAGAATACAATTCAATGCAATGTGGGAAGCAAAGAGGTCATTTGGGGCTCCAAAAAGGGACAATTTTCCTAAAAAGGAGAGCTTTCTAGTTGGGGAATAGTTTAAACAAGGTCTGCCATTTACATAGTACTTGAAACTGTACAAAGTGATCAATACATCATATTTCATTTGATTCTCAAAGACATCCTGTAATGTAGATGCTATTTTTTGTAAATGACACCAGGACAGATATTGAGTGATCTGAACAGTCACACTTGACAGTAGCTGGGGCAGGATTCTATTTCAGGCCTTCTTCACATACTCCTGTATTCCATCCACATTACACCTAGGATGTCTCAGTGCTAGCTCAGGAGATAGTGACCTCCCCAGAGTAGGGAATCTTCAAGCAGAGACTAGATGACCATTTACCAGAGACATTTGAAAGGGGATTCTTCATCAGGCCTGTATTAGACAAGATGGTCTCTGAGAACAAGAAAGAAAGAATTCTATTTTTTTTAATTTAATAGCCTTTATTTACAGGATATATGCATGGGTAACTTTACAGCATTAACAATTGCCAAACCTCTTGTTCCAATTTTTCACCTCTTAGCCCCCCACCCCTCCCCAGATGGCAGGATGACCAGTAGTTGTTAAATATATTAAAATATAAATTAGATACACAATAAGTATACATGACCAAATCGTTATTTTGCTGTACAAAAGAATCAGACTCTGAAATATTGTACAATTAGCCTGTGAAGGAAATCAAAAATGCAGGTGGGCATAAATATAGGGATTGGGAATTCAATGTAATGGTTTTTAGTCATCTCCCAGAGTTCTTGAAAGAAAGAATTCTACAGGCTAGTAGGTGTTTTCTAGATCTGGGGTTGTGTGCTCTGTGGGAGAAGGGTTACATCCAAGGACTCCTGAGACTTGCTTCCATAGGGTGACTTCTGGAAATTGTCTTGGACAACACTTTGTGAAAGGATGCATTCAGTGGCTAGAGTAAGACACAAAAGCCATTAAAGGAGGGTTCCACTGATCCTCCAAAGTAGTCTTTCTATCCTTCAGTTTCTGAACAGAGATTATTGTGAAAGGAAGGACCTGGGAATCATCAATCTATTGATCCACAAACACTTATTATGTACCTTTTACATGCAAAGACACTGAGCTGAGAACTGAGCATAAGAGAGAGAGAGAGAGATAGAGAGAGAGAGAGAGAGTACTACTATGCTCAAGGAGTATAATTTATGTTGGGGGAAAATAAATACATGTATGTGAAAAAAATACAAGAAAGGAGTGAGCCCTAGAATGATGAATTCCTGACTAGAGGCAATCCATAGGGGAGGCAACTCCTCAACCAAAACTAGCTAGCAGGCACTTGTCTGAAAATCCTGAGGGTTCTCCTGGGCATGAAGAGATGAGGTAGCTTGTCTGAAGCAAGTGGTAAGTGCTTGAGACAGAACTAGGACCTAAGTACTCTCACTTCCCAGATGAAGAAATTGAAACTATTTCTAGCCATATGAAAATATGCTCCAAGTCATTATTAATCAGAGAAATGCAAATTAAGACAACTCTGAGATACACACCTGTTAGATTGGCTAGAATGACAGGGAAAGGTGATGCGGAATGTTGGAGAGGATGTGGGAAAACAGGGACACTAATACATTGTTGATGGAATTGTGAATACATCCAGTCATTCTGGAGAACAATTTGGAACTATACTCAAAAAGTTATCAAACTGTGCATACCCTTTGATCCAGCAGTGTTTCTACTGGGCTTGTACCCCAAAGAGATACTAAAGAAGAGAAAGGGACCTCTACGTGCCAAAATGTTTATGGCCCTGTTTGTACTGGCCAGAAACTGGAAAATGAATGGATGCCCATCAATTGGAAAATGGTTGGGTAAATTGTGATATATGAATGTTATGGAATATTATTGTTCTGTAAGAAATGACCAGCAGGATGAATACAGAGAGGCTTGGAGAGACTTACATGAACTGATGCTGAGAGAAATGAGCAGAACCAGGAGATCATTATATACCTCAACAACGATACTGTATGAGGATGTATTCTGATGGAAGTGGATTTCTTCGACAAAGAGACCTAACTCAGTTTCAATTGATCAAGGATGGACAGAAGCAGCTACATCCAAAGAAAGAACACTGGGAAATGAATATAAACTGTTTGCAATATTGTTTTTCTTCCCACGTTATTTTTTACCTTCTGAATCCAACTCTTCCTGTGCAACAAGAGAACTGTTCAGTTCTGCACACATATATTGTACCTAGGATATACAGTGACATATTCAACATGTATAGGACTGCTTGCCATCTGGGGAAGGGGGTGAAGGGAGGGAGGGGAAAAGTCGGAATAGAAGTACGTGCAAGAGATAATATTATAAAAAAATTACCCAGGCATGGGTTCTGTCAATAAAAAGTTATAAAAAAAAAAAAGAGTATAGGCTGAAATAAACATTGTTTCCTATGCCTGGCCAGTGCAAGCATTTGTTTTTGCTGACTATTCATATAGATTATAAGCATGTGAGAAGGTTTTTTTGGTCCTTTTTCAAGGTGAGGGGGAAGGTGAAAGGAAGAAAATATAGATTTTCATCAATTAAAGATAGGTGTAGATTGAATGAAACTAGAATTAGAAGGAAAACAGTTAATCATTGCTTCAAACTTCTCTAAACAATAATAATAGCTATAAAAACACATTTATGTAGAACTTATTATGTGCTATTTACTGTGCTAAGTGCTTTACAAATTTCTCAATTGGTTCTCACAAATACCTGAGGAAAAAATGTTATCTTATTACTATTTTAAAGATGAGGAAAATAAGGCAAAAAGAAATGATTGCCAAAAGTAAGACAATTAATGACTTTCTGAGCCTGTATTTGGAAACAGATATTCTTGATTCCAGGCCTATAACATTTATATCTATTGTACCACCTCACTCTTCCAGGTATGAGAACTGAGAAAAAGGTCTCATTTTCAAAATACATAAGTAACTGATTAAAATACATAAGAAGAGCCATTCCTCAATTGATAAATAGCTGGAGTATAGTACCAGAAAATTTTTTTTATTTTTTACTTTCCCTACTTTTTTTATTATTATAGCTTTTTATTGACAATACATATGCATGGATAATTTTTTAACACTGACCTTACAAAACGTTTTTTTCCAACTTTTCCCCTCCTTCTCTCCACTCCTTCCCTTAGATGGCAGGTAGTCCCATATATATTAAATATGTTAAAGTATATGTTAAGTACAATGTATGTATACATATTTATGCAGTTGTCTTGCTACACAAGAAAAATTGGATTTAAAAAGAAGGTAAAAATAACCTGGTAAGAAAAACAAAAATGCAAGCAAACAACAACAGAAAGTATGCAAATGCTATGTTGTGCCACACTCATTTCCCAGTGTTCTTTCACTGGGTGTAGCTGGTTCTGTTCATCACTGTTCAATTGGAACTGATTTGGATCCTCTCATTGCTGAAGATAGCCACTTCCACCAGAATTGATCCTCATATAGTATTGTTGTTGAAGTGTATAATGATCTCCTTGTTATGCTCATTTCATTTATCATCAGTTCATGTAAGTCTCTCCAAGCCTCTCTGTATTCATCCTGCTGATCATTTCTTACAAAACAATAATATTCCATAACATTCATATACCACAGTTTACTCAGCCATTCTCCAATTGATGGGCATCCATTCAATTTCTAGTCAGAAATATTTTTTAAAGAATAAATTCAAACTCTCAATAGCCATATGAAAAATGCTAATCACTAATGATTACAGAAGTGCACATTGAAACATATGTGCTGTTCTACCTTCAGAACCCTCAGAATCCCAAAGTTGACACAGAAAAAGAAAATTGCAAATATTGAGAAACAGACAAATGAACACAGTGTTGATAGAGATGGAAACTGATCCAGAGATCGATCCAGGAAAGCAGTTCAGAACTACATTCCCAAAATTAGCAAATTGTTCATATTCTTTGACACAACAATAACACTACTGGCTTCTATCCCAAAGAAATCAAAGAAAGAGGAAAAAAGATTCACATGTACAAATATTTGTAGCAAGTATTTTTGTGGTAGCAAAAGTACTAGAAATAAGGGAGTTCCCATTGATTACAAATATTTGCACAAATTATGTACAAACATTTGTGTAAATGTTTGTACAAATAATAATATGATAGAACAGTATTGTGTCCTAAGAAATGATGAAAGTAATGGTCTCAAATGAATTCTGGGAAGACTTGTATGAATTGAGACAGAATGAAGCATGAAGAATATGGTGAGTGAAGCAACAATATTGCAGAGATGACTGTAGAGGGTCATATTCAGTGGGGAAACTCTGGGTAAGGTATAAGACCCTTCAGCCCAGAGGGAACCTGCTAACAATGTCTGGTTTGGCTCCTCATCTCCCCAAGGGCTCTTCCTGAGAAGTCAGGGTGGGTGACAACCTGTGTTGTGATTGATGCAGAATGATACCAAGTGGCAAACTACATACAATAGCAAGTTGTTTATGTGGTCCCACATGCACAGTATTTGTTACATTATCTAAAGGGGAAAGTACTTGAAATAAGCGGACTCCATTTTTCCACCTTCCTTGGGAGTCCTGCCTCATCACTTTTCCACTAGGAAGGTATATCTTAATCATTCTGGTGTGGAGGCTCTAGAAAGAAATGGTATGTTTTGTCACCCCAGCTTGGGGCTCTAGAAAGCAGGACACAACAGATGAATATCTTGAAAAGTCTTAAGGACTTTGCTCAATACACAACCATTCAAGATTCCAGACAACCCATGATAAAAACAAGTTACCCATTTCCTAAAAAGAGCAGGGAGGGAATCAAGATGCAACAAGAGGCATAATTTTTACATAGACAATGAGGAAATTTGTTTTGCTTGCCTCTGAATATTTAAAGAATTGTTTATTTCATTTTGTCAAAATAGAAGAAGATATAAGGGAGGGAAGGAAGAAATAAGGGAGAGAAAATAAATGTTTAATATTTGGAAATTTTTTTAAAGAAAAAAAAAGATGCCATATTGATATCAATGTGGTCACAGGTAAGATATCTTTTTCCATCTTTAAAGAGAATGATCAAAAAAGGAATCAAATAGGAAATATCTAAAATATCAACTCAAAAAACATATCATGATTAAGTCTTAGGGGAAGGACATATCTGAGGGCTTGAGAGAACATGTTAGTTTGCACATTTCTTTCTTGGATAATATGCTTGGATTTAAAATTCAGAATATGTTGTTAATATTTTCTTCAATAAAGGGATTTTTAACATTAGAAATCATGTAATTTTAAAGATAAAAGGAATAATACAACAAGCATTTATAAAGTATCTAATTGTGTAGAATGTGCTTGAGCCTGGAAGAGATGCAAAATTTGGATAAAAATCTCAATTCCTGCACTCAAGAAACTGAGACTGACACAGTCAGGCACTGACACAAGTGAAATACACAGAGAAGGATAATGTCCTCACAGAGTTTATAAAGTGAAAGGCTCTGTGGGGCCCAAGGGAGTATGAAAAATGAGGAAAAGAGAACATTTTTCTGGATAATTAATCATCAGTTTATTAATTAGGCAAGAGAATAATAAATAAATTGATAATGTTTATTTCAATAACCAAGGCCAAAAGACATAGAGAGCCTGAAATCTTTGAATAAAAATCCTCGAGAAGGAATTCCTTTGACAACTGAAAATCACCCCTGAATAATGGACATTTAATTAGGAGGTGGATTAGATTGACTTCAGTTTCTACTTTTTTTTAATGACAAGATACCAAAGCTCTCATTTTATTTCAAAAAACAAACAAACAAAACCCTCCAGAAAACAAGATGGTGATATGGGGAGTATTTAGATCTTGAATAACTAGGGATGCTTTAAGAGATTTTCCAGATATAAAACCACTTTTCTGTCTGGTGAACATCTGAAAAATACTTAGTAAAATTCTACCAGTCTTTAGAAATGTTAACATAACACAGGAAAGAGATAGTTGGTAGTGCCCCCCTCCAAAAAAAAAGTCATAACACAGAAATGAATTTTATGTTTGTGGCAGCCCTTTTTGTAGTGACTAGAAACTGGAAACTGAATGGATGCCCATCAGTTGGAGAATGGCTGAATAAATTGTGGTATATGAATATTATGGAATATTATTGTTCTGTAAGAAATGACCAGCAGGATGAATACAGAAAGGCCTGGAGAGACTTACACGAACTGATGCTGAGTGAAATGAGCAGGACCAGGAGATCATTATATACTTCAACAACAATACTATATGATGACCAGTTCTGATGGACCTGGCCATCCTCAGCAACGAGATCAACTAAATCATTTCCAATGGAGCAGTAATGAACTGAACCAGCTATGCCCAGAGAAAGAACTCTGGGAGATGACTAAAAACCATTACATTGAATTCCCAATCCCTATATTTATGCCCACCTGCATTTTTGATTTCCTTCACAAGCTAATTGTACAATATTTCAGAGTCTGATTCTTTTTGTACAGCAAAATAACGGTTTGGTCATGTATACTAATTTATATTTTAATATATTTAACATCTACTGGTCATCCTGCCATCTAGGGGAGGGGATGGGGGGTAAGAGGTGAAAAATTGGAACAAGAGGTTTGGGAATTGTTAATGCTGTAAAGTTACCCATGCATATAACCTGTAAATAAAAGGCTATTAAATAAAAAATAAAAAAATAAAGAAATGAATTTTGTTTCATTTTCCTTCTTTTTTTAAATTAAAGCTTTTTATTCTCAAAACATACACATTGATAATTTTCAACATTCACCTTTGCAAAACCTTGTGTTCCATTTTTTCCCTTCTCTTCCCTCCATCCCCTACCCTAGACAGCTAGTAATTCAATATTTAAACGTGCAAATTTTCTATACATATTTCCAGAATTATCAAAGTGTAAAAGAAAAATCCAACAAAAATGGGGAAAATGCAGTTCCTAATTCTGAGAATGTGTCTTGATTATGAGATTTGACCATCTCCACCAATGTGGATAAGAGAATTATGCTCCATATAGACAATTCTGATTGGTTTTCTCCTTCATAAGCTTGGTCACCTTAAACTCTAATGGAGAAATACAAAGGCAGGGGATGCTTTCCAATAGGGAGAGAATGCTAGTGCCTGAGGGCATCAACAAAGACCCTTTAGAGGACATGGCATTTGAGCTGGGTTCTGAAGGAAGCCTAGGATTCTAGAAGGCAAAAACCTGATGAAGAAGCCCATGCTCAACATTCATATAAAGACAGGTGGGAGGGACAGGGAATTCTGGGGAAAAGGGACTGGGTTAGGAGAAGGAGAGCAATTTGACTTGCATGTAAAGTGCTTTAGAAAAAGTAATATAAAAAACAATAGAATGGTGGGCAGCTGCCAGACATGAAGAGCTTCCAGAAAAGGCTGAGGAGTTTGTGGCTGATCCTAAAGATAATAAGGGTCAAATGAAGTATTTCAATAGGGGGAGCACAGTCAGATCTGTGTTTCAGTTTGGAAGTTGTGTGGAAGGGAAATAGAGAAGAAAGAGTAGAAGTAGAGAGACCAAATAGGAGGCAAGAAGAATGATTAGAATATTATTGCATTCTTCCAGGAAAAAATGATGGGACCCTGACTAGAAGAGAGACAGAATGAGAACAGAGAAGGATTTGGACGTGACAGATGTTATGGGGATTAAGGTGACAAAATTTAGAAATTGAGGGAATATGGATATCAAGGGAGACAGAAGGGTCAAGGACAACTCCAAGATCATGAAGCTGAGTGACTGGAAGGACAGTGGTAGTGCTTTCACCCAAAATGGGGGAGTTTGGAGGGAAAGGATGATGTCATTACTAATGGGGAGACAAAGGGCTAAACATCTTGCTGTCTCAGACCACTTTGTCAGGTTGAAGGAACCTATGAACCCCTTCTAAAAACACTGTGTTTAAGAACATTATATAAAATATATAGGATTACAAGGGAAGCCAATATTGAAATGGTTATCAAAATAACTTTAGGGATCCCAAGTTAAGAGCATCTGGGGGAGATTTCCTGAAGAGAAGGACATTTGATTTAGTCTTTAAAACTGAGTAAGATTCTAACAAAGAGAGGATTAAAAAGCATTGCAGACATTGCTATTGTTCATTCACTTTACCAGTCCTATCTGGCTCTTCTTGTCCCTGTTTTGGGATTTTCTTAGCAAAGACACTTGAATGGTTGGCCATTCAGGCATTTTGAAGATAAGGAAACTGAGTTGAACAGGATTAAGTGGCTTGCATAGGATCATACAATTAAGACGAATCTGAGATCAGATCTGAACTCACAAAGATGAGTCTTATGACTTCAGGCTCAAGGCTCTATCCACTTCCCAATCTAGCTGCCCTTATTCCAGGCATTGGAAATAGTTTAAAACCTTAGAGATGGGAAAATCTGGTGGTGTTTCAGGAAACATAGAAAGGATTTAGAGAAGGATATAAAGGGGCAGATGGAGTATCTCACCTTAACCAGGGCTTAAAGGGTGGTGGTGGGGGAGCATAGAAGGAAATGAGACAGGAAAGATAATCTGATACCAGAGTGTGGGAAGTCGTGAATGTCAGATTTGAAAAGTGTGGACCATTTTTGATGAGACAGCATGACAGAACAGCTATGTCACCAGACATGGAGGTAAAAAGAGTTGGGTTCAAAACTCTCCTAAAACACTTAATACCAGAGTGACCCTGGAAAGGCGAGATAACCTCTCTTGGCCCCAATTTCCTCATCTGTAAAATGGGGGGAGGTTAACAATACCCACTTTACAGGCTTGCTGAGGACCCAGTGAGACATTACCTGTGAAGCCCTTTGCATACCTTAGAATCCTCTGTAAATATGAGTAATTCGTATTTATTCAAAGGCAAGGGGGAATGGTTGGGGGTCTTAACAGATTATCTGAGAGGTAATTTTAGTACAATGTGCTCATCTTACTCAAAAAGAAACTGAGTCCCAGAGGGAATAAACAATGAGTCTGAAGACATAAAGTGATTAAATAAGAGACAGAACACTAACCTAGGTCTCCAATGCCCAAGATCAGTGCTCAGGACTTGGTCATCCAGCCCTTTCCTAGCCAAGTCTCCCAGGGCATTTGAAAGAGGACTCATTTCCAAGCTTGATTTTTGTAGAAACTGATTGTGCAAAAGGAGCTGGTCCTTTGCACATTGATGTCAGTCACATCCCTTTCCCAGAAAGACTCAACACTCAGAAAGAGCAAACAAGCATCTGGAATATATTCATTGACACAACTATGAGGGGGCAGCACACACACACACACACACACACACACACACACATCACATGCACACGCTTACAATTACAGAGTTGAAGGAACCAAGTCCTAACTGAATGTGCCTCCCCACTGCAGTGTTTGTTCAGACTCTGCTTGAATACTTCCAGTATTCAATGAGGAACTCATCATTTCACAAAACAAGGCAATGCAAACTGCAGAACTGATTGTTGGGAAGTTCATGCTGAGCTGAAATCACAGGTATTTCCTAGAATTTGGGCATAGTTTTCCCTTTTGGGAAACAAAAACCAGCCTAGTTTTTGCTTTCCTAGGACAATCCTTCAGATATTTGCAGATTGTGACCATGCTCTCCAGAAAGCTTTCCTCAGTTATTTCAATAATTCACTTTGATGACATGACTTCACATCCCCTCTCATTCTGGTCACAGTCACTGGAGAAGATTGCGTGCTTTCTTTAAGATGTGGTGCCCATGATTGGACACAGAAATCCACAAGGATATGGTCAGAGCTGAAGCCATCCATAACCTCCCTATCATCTGTGATGTCCTCACAAGTAGGTGAGATCCTCCATGAATCCATGGAGTTGGTCCAAGGACCTAGATGGTTACTGCAGGAAGCAAAGCTGAGCTCAGAAGGATCTAACAACGTGGAAAGGCTAGATCATGGTTGGAGAAATTGTTGTGTGAGGACCAGGGAGCTAAATCAGAAGTGCTTAGCACAAGTATAATGGGATATCCTAGTCATAGCAATACTCAGGCTGTTTGATAAGAAACACAGAGAAGACTGGAAATCTCTATCAGTGGAGGGATTTTCCATACTAAGGAAGTTATGCATCCATGAAGTATTGAAAGATCACATTCAGCAGGATGATTTCAGAAAGGCCTGGAGAGAATAACATGAACTGATGCTGAGGGAAATGAGCAGAACCAGGAGATCATTATACACTGCAACAGCACGATTACGTGATGGTCAGTTCTGATGGACGTGGCTCTCTTCAACAATGATTCAGGCCAGTTCCAAAGGTCTTGTAATAAAGAAAGTCATCTACAAACAGAAAGAGAACTGTGGTAATTGAGTGTAGATCACAACGTAGTACTTTCACTCTTTTTGTTGTTGTTTGCTTGCTTTTTATTTTCCTTCTCATTTTCCCCCTTTTGATCTTATTTTTCCTGTACAGCATGATAATTGTGGAAATATGTATAGAAGAATTGCATATGTTTAACATACATTGCATTACTTGCTGTCTAGGGGAAGGGGTGAGAGGAAAGAAGGGAAACATTTTGTAATTCAACGTTTTGCAAGGGTGAATGTTGAAAATTATCCAGGCATATGTTTTGAAAATTAAAAAAAAAATCAGATTTACTGGTATAGTTGCCCCATCACAAAACAATGAGAATTTATTAAGGACTTCCTCCATCTCACATTATCTTGTTTTCAGGACCCCAATTTTACACATGAATGACAGCCTCTTTGCCATCCAATCCAATAGGAAACATTTCCTAGGAGGGCAGCTCCTCTGGGACTCCAGATTATGAAGTTTTATGAGACACTGTTGAGGTTATGAGGTGCAGTCAGACTCTTCCCATACCAGGTCACTAGAATGATGAATGACCAAGTGACAGGGTGAGACCTCCTTAAATAAATTGGCAATATGGGGGCCCTGTCAGAAGTCATCCCAAAAGAATTTGTAAGCATGGACCTATAAATCAAAGGGTAAAGATTTTATTACACAGCTAAGAACAAGCTAAATCCATGATTATCTTTAGCAAGGAAAGGGATTTTAGCCATTAACAAGAGGAAACACAAGTTTTCTAATGGAACTCACAATCAGCCAGGAGGAAGACACTATTAAAGGAAAGATGCTAAGAGTTGGAATTAAGCAATTGACTGATGGACTAAAATGAATTGAGAAATTTAGCAGACTAATCAGTAACTGGTGGGCTAAATCTAAAAGGGATTTAGCACCCTAAAAAGAGTTAGCAAAGATCTAGGAGCAGATCTTTGATAGGGGAGATATAATCTTGGGGTTTTGACATCATAACTTGGTTTTCTGGTTTGATGTAGTAAAGTTGAAGTTTCTAAAGACCTTCACTTGGGGTGAGACTGTAGCAAAAGTCCACAATGCAATGATCTTGTGATTTCACCTTATCTTTATGGGGAGAGAGGATGCCATTGCATCTGGCCCCTTAACACACATTTCCTCTTCCTGTCCCCCAAACCTCACAGACCCACAGCCCTTGGCTTAATGTACTGAAACTTCCTATCTGATCCCCACTTGTTCCCTGTGTGAGCAGGGGCTAATCACTCACCCGCTCCTCTTCCACACTGGGAAATCTGGGCTCATCTTGCAGACTCATAAGATTGTTTTTATCACCTTTGGGAAAATGTTTTTTTTTTTTAATGAGTCTTTCTTCCCTTCATAGACTACAAGCCACAAAAGGGGGGAATGTGGAGATTCTGCCCTCCATGCCCTAGGAGAGAGTTCAGACAAGGTGTAGACTTAAGATTTGAGGGAGACTGCCAAACTGGGTCTGTAGCACCTACTCTTGACCCCCAATTTCTTCAAGCCTCCCCTCCTCTCCCTCCTTAATGCTCGTAATTTCCCTCTGAGATATTTTCTAATTTGTATAATTTGTCCTCATTTGGTCTTATTTGTAGAATCCTGTCCATATTGTCTCCTTCATTAGGAGACAGGGATTTTTACCTTTCTTTGAATTCCCAGTGCTTAACACACTGCCTGGGACTTAGTAGGTGCTTACAAAGTGTTTATTGACCAACCTAATCAAAGGCCTCTTCAGTTCTTAGATCTCCCCTCTCAAAAAAAAAAAATGCTTGCCATTCAGCTCCATCCAGAGACATCTTAGCTCAAGTTCTTGGGCGCTCCCCACTCCTTCTTCCCAAAGGATGAGTAATGGTCCTCCTTCATTGTGCTGAATGATATATATGTATATATACATATATATATATATATATATATATATATATATATATATAGGTTTTTTTTCTTTACTAAAACTTTTTATGTTTCAAAACATATGCGTGGACAATTACTCAACATTAGCCCTTGCAAAACCTTGTGTTTCAATTTTCCCCTCTCTTCCCCAACCCCCTCCTCTAGATGGCAAATAGTCCAATTGTATATAGTTTCCTTTGAGCCTCCTCACAAGCCTGGGACATGGGTGCTAGTATTATCCTTCCCACTGCTCAGTTGAAGAAACAGAGGCAGATAGTTGAATTAGCCCAAGGTCTTAAAGCTACAAAGTGTCTGAGGCAAGACTTGAACTCTCTTCTACTTGGGCCCAGACTCAGTCCTCTCTCAACTAAAGAGGGGGAAGGATTTCTGGGAGTCCTGGAGGGGTGCAGGAAGAAGTTGGTCCCAATATGTTCCCACCAGGGGGGAAGATGCTCTAGTCTGCGTCATCCCCTATTCCCACTCCCAGCCCTGTTGGATCCTCCCAGAAGCCACAGTAGAGCTGAGGCACCTGAGGAAGAACCAGGGCCCTGTTATCTGCCTTGACAGGGGAGGGGAGGGGAGACAGGACCCAGAGGTCCTAAAGTCCCCAAGCACATTCAGTGGCTCTGCCTCCATTCTCTGTGTATCTTTTGGCGTCTAAACAATGTCTACTCCAGAAGGGAAATAAAGGAAGTGGGGTCAGGTACCAGTTCTACTGGACACTAGGTAATTCTCAGTGAGCCATGTTCCCCTGGGGGACAGAACCACTTCTCCATGGACAGTGGGAGGGATCTTGCTGGGGAGGGGCTCTGAGCTGAGCAGCAGCAGCTGAGAGAGGAAGAAAGAGGAGGAGGGAAGAGGGAGGAGGGAGGAGAAAGTGAGAGGCTAAGTCCCTGCCCTGTGGGCCCTTGTGATCCAGGCAGATAGAAGAGCTCCAGCTCTGAAGAGAGACCTCAGTCTTCCAGAGAAGGAGGAGACCAAGAGACCCAGCTCTGGGTTGTTCCCAGGGACAGGTTTAACCTGGACAGCATCAGGGACACCTCCAGGGTCTGCCTTTGAACCTGTACAGGGAAGACACAGGTCAGGAAAGCAGAGAGATTCTTGGGAAGGAGACGGGGTGACACAGCCAAGCCCAGCCCCATGGAGAGCCCTTCAGAACCTCAGTGCAGGACGCTCAGCCCCTGGAGGGGGCTCCTGATCACAGGTGAGACACCAGCTCAGCAGGAGCCCAGGGGAGGGCAGAGGCAGTGGGTGGGATTCTGACCCATATGGAGACAGGGACCAGTCTTGGAGGCTCTGTCCAAGGCACAGCCTAAGAAGGTTTGACCAGGGAGTCTTCCCTTATCAGGGGCAGAGGAGGTAACAGCAACTCAAAACTATCCATCCCCATCCTGACACTCGGGGCAATGTCCAATGCTGGAACAGAGCTTCCTCTGAAGAGGGGAAAGGAAGTTTTACAGTCAGAGGAGACCTGGGTGTGGATCCCAGCACTGATGTGTACTGGCTGTGTGACCATGGTCAGGTCTCCTAGAATCTTGGCTTGGATTTGCCTGGAACACCACCGTCCTCCCAGTGATGTTTGGGAGCCAAAGTGTCAGCCTTAAAATGCACCTAGGGTTTAGGGCTCTTTCACTAAAGCCTGGGTTTGGGGCTAGGAGATCTGGGTTCAAGTGTTACCTTTGCCTTTTCCTGTTTCATATCAGTCAGATGTCTCACCTTATCTGGACCTCAGTTTCTTTGTTTGTAAATTGAGAGCACTGGCTTCAGCAATCTCTGAAGTCTGGTTTTTGTCCTCAGCCACAAGACTTTGTTGCTTCATTTCTGCCTCCATTGCCTTGCCCAGCTCATTGGCAGATCTGAAACAAGCTCGGGGAGGGAGCCAAAAATGTGTCATGTACCAAAGGCTCTGATTGTCTGCAGAGGCTGGGGCCTTCACAGGATGTACAGGCCCAGGATTCCCTGCAAACACCCCCACTGAGTTCCCAGCAACCCCCAAGGCAGGCGGAGCAGCCCCCACCCTTCTGTCAGGGACAGCTCAGTGGCCTTGGTCTCTCAGGAGGGCAGAGGGACCCTGCTGACCTCTGCCTCCTTCCTCCCCTCTCAGCCTCCATCCTCAGCTGCTGGATCCAGCCGACATCTGCTCAAGTCACTATTGTTCCAAACCCTCCCTTTGGGGAAGTGAACCACAATGTCACCTTGGAGATCCGGGGCTTCTCAGGCCAGGCTCTCTTCTATACTTGGTACAGAAAAGCAGTAGCAGAACCCAACAGGATCACTCGCTACACGGTTGAAACTGGAGAGCAGGAGCCTGCAGGCATCCGGGAGAAGGTGCTCCCCAACGGCTCCCTGCTCATCCCTGACCTCACCTTAAGTGACACTGATGACTACCATGTAACCATTGTTAATTCTCGAGGTGACATAATACTTGGACAAGGAAATTTAGCAGTGTATGGTAAGTGCTGCCCTTCCCCTGGGCCATGTCTCATTCCTATTCCCTCACTCAGTCTGGGGTGGGAGACTCCCCTAAGCTCCTTATTCAGGGAGCAGGGAGAATACAGATCCTGAACCCCCCCCCCCATAATGTGGGCCAAAGAGACAGAGCTCCTCCAGCCCAGATCAATGTGATCATGGGTCACTGGAAGCATTGGAGAGGAGAGAGGTCCCCAGCTTCTGAGGCTCTAAGCTGTTATTATTGGGGGGTAACTTCCTGCTTCTTGCCAGCTTTACCAGACCACATTGTGAAACTAAGAAGGGCCCTGAAGACTTGGAGGGGTGTATGGCCCCTTGTGGTTGTTCCTGAGGCAGGCAACTTGCTCCTGAAGTTCACCTTCCCTAAGACAGTTAAAAATCTACTGGGGGTGGGGGGAGCATTGTTGGGTCTGGGTGGGGGAGCATTGCTGAGGATACAACACAGGAGATCTCGTGTCCAGACTACCCACAGGCCTAGAGCCAGATGTCCAATAGCCTTGGTGCCCAGGACCTTCTGTTCTTCTGAGGCTTCCAGAGCTGGCAGCCAGACCCCAGAGGAAGGACCCCTGTGTCACCTCCATTTCCTAGAAAAACAGGCAAGATCAGAGGCTCCAAGCTTCTGGGAAGGGTCAGCCTGGGACAGAGGGTCTCTCCTGACCCTCCCCCCCACTTCTAAGCCTCACTATCCCCCTCTGCCCCTCAAGTCCAACCCCAAGGACATTTGGGGATCCAAAGAAGGGCAATGTTCCCAACAAGGAGAGCTTTCCTGCTGGGAAATAGATTAACAAGGGCTGTCATTATGTGGAGCCAGAAGGTGTTCGAGGGGCTCTGGGCGTCATATATCACCTGAGTCTCACAAGGACCCTGGGATGGAGGTGCTGTGTTTGTAAGTGAAGAAAAGAAACAGAGAGTGAGTGATGTGGCCAGAGCTGGTCAGTGGCTGAGGCAGGATTCGATTTCAGGGCTTCCTGAGCCCCACATCCAGCATTCTGTCTACTACACACCCTCGTGGCCTCCTACCTGAAGGGTCACCTCAGGAGGGAGGGACTTCTCCAGGATGGCCCATCTTCCAGCAGGGACTAGCTGCCCATTCGACAGGGAAACTTGACTGGGACGAGGGTCAGCCCAGGCCCCTTGGCACTTGCTTCCATGGTGGGCAGTGCTGGGAGCTGACCCAGAAGTCTGTGTGTGGCAGGATGCCTTCAGTGGCTACAGGTGAGAGGCAGGATTGGGGGGGCCCCTGACAGTCATTGCCAGCTGTCTTTCTGTCCCTGAACTGGGTAGCAGAGAATACTGCATGAGAAAGGAGCTAGGAGTCCTCCATCTGGTGATTCTCAAGCATTGCTTAGGCACCTACTGCATCCAAAGGAACTGGCCTGGTCATGGGGCATGGCAGGCAAAAAATAAGGAAGTAAATCACTTCCCTCGAGGAGCCCAAGTTCTGTTGAGGAATCACATAAACAAGAATGTGGAAAGGACAGGAGAAGCCCAGGAAATCAGGCACAGCGGGACCTGCCATCGAGACCTACTTCTGGGACCATGGGCTGGTCAGGGAAGGTCTGGGCTTTGAGCATCTGCCAAAGAGGGAGAGAGGGTTGGCCTTAGAGTCCGGAGGCTTGGGTTCAAATTCAACTCTGCTACTTACTGTCTGTTAGATCAAAGACAAGCGACAATACAGGAGCTCAGTTGGTTCTGTACCGATGAGGGCACTGACCTGGATCAGGTTCTAAGATTTCAGGAGCTCTATAAACATGGATGGGAAAAAATTAATCTGTTTTCACTAATGTGATTTTCTTTCCAACACTGAGTGTTTCATTTCATGGATGTAAAACCATGACTCTGAGAAGGGCCCACAGGCCCCCAGGAGACACAGAAGGGGAGGAGCCAGGAGTCCTGAAGACCCTGAGGTCCCTGCGAGCTCACTGTAACCCTCTGACCTGTTATCCTAGGCCAGCAGGGGCGTCTCAGAGGCAGATGGTCATGAAGGTTGGCCAGAGGATATGACGTGGGTGGGAAGGAGTGGGATCGGGTCAGATGACTCAAGGAGTGCAAGGGTCTGAACATCAGTTGAAGGACTCTGCCCCTGAGGTGGTAGGTAATAGTGAGGCCCCGAAGATCCTTGAGGAGAGGTGTGACAACATCAGATCCAGGCACACTTTTGACTGTTTTCCTAATAGTGTGATGGGTGGGTTGGAGAGACACAAAAAAGGTAGAGACCTGGGGCCATGCAGGGGTGATGGAATCCTGATTTTTCCCCAGGAAAAGGAGCTGAGAATCCTTTAGTGCCATCCTCCCACTTTATAGAGGAAGAGACTGAGAGGCTAAAAAAATGAAGGGACTTGGCTAAGATCACATAGAGACAAAGGAGTTGAATCTAGGACCCTCTTGCTCCAAACCTGGGTTCTATTTCCACCATGGCCCATAGTGAGAAATGAGTAGTATCTAGTCTTCAAGTGGCCCGTGTCCTGCTCCTCTTTCCCATGACCCTTCATCCATAGCTTCTGTCAGAATTGCTCAGAGTATTGAGCAGAAAGCACTTCTTCCAAGCCTCGCTATCTCCCTCTGCCCCTCAAGTTCAAGCCCCTGTACTAGGATGTGCCTCCCTATAAACATGGAACAGCTCACCTCTGTGCAACACCTTACGCTTTACAAGGAGCTTTTACATAGATGGTCTTATTTGACTCCCAAATACTGTGAGGTGAGCACTATTATCCTATTTTACAGGTGAGGAGATTGAGGCACAGAGGCCTCAAATGACTTGCTGAGAGTCACAGTTGATAACTTGGACATGGTTTTAGCTCTAAGTCCAAAACTAGTGACTCTGCCATATCAGGCATAAGATCCTTAGGGGCTGCCAAGGCACCTTCCTAAACAGCCTGCTGTGGCCTTCCTTCCCAGGAGCCTTCTCACTGCCCAGCTTGTCCATGCTCACTGCCCAGCATGTCTTCACCACACCTCAAAGTTGGCTAGGCGACCTCGGCCCTGTCAGATGCTTGGCCAATCCTCCATTGTCTTAATAAATACAAGGCAGTAGCTTTGTATGAAAGGAAGTATGTTCTCCCTGTAAACTTCTTAAAAGGGCCCCTCAGAGGGAGTGTAAATTCCACCAAAATGGAGGAGACGGAAGTTTGGAAAAGCTCTAATATTTCTAACTTAGTCCTCTTTGGAAATTAATCCTCAGAGAGCTGAGGAAGGATGACCTAAGAGGGAGTCCCATGAACCTGCTGAAGTTGACCCAGAAATAGTTCTTGGACACACACCTTTCTTAGTGGTAAGGCTGACCTGTCAACTACAGAGGACCCAGGATTAAGGTCCATATCTGGATCCTCCTTGGGTCATGAAGGTTCAAGAAAGTCAGTCCCCCTTGCCTCAGCCTCCTACCTCCTAGGACAACAGCATCTCTAAGCTGGAGAGGATCTTGAAGATCACCTTCAACATTCTCAGATTTAGGACAGAAAACTTCTGAGGAAAGGGGAGAACAAGGACAATGTCTCCCTGACATGCCAGTCTGAAGGTCAAGATGTCACATACCAGTGGTTCATAACTCAAAGCTCCCCAGCTGGTGACAGGATAGTGCTGTCCCCAGATAACAGGACACTCACCATAATCAATGTCACAAGGGAAAACCAAGGACCCTATAAGTGTGAAATCCGGAACCCAGTTAGTTTCAATGAGAGTGAATTCACACTGAATATTATCTGTGAGTAAATTCTCTTTCTGCATGGTGCATATTCATAACTTGGGGTTGTGTTCCCAGAGGTCAAGCCCATCCCTTCACTGATCTTGAGTGCTAAAGATCAAATCCTTGGGCTGCCCATTGCTCTTTGATTTAGGGAGCCCAGACTGGCCACATCATGTCTTTCCATTTGTGATGGAGTAGGGCCGGCCATGAGCAAAAGAAGGCCTTAAGACCTTTCAAGTTCAGGGACCTCAGGTCCAAACCTGAGTGGATGAGGAGCTGTGAATTTCCCAGCTCAGATGAGAGTCAGAAAGATATAATGGTCCCTGGGGATGGGTTACAGAATAGGAAAATCCCTCCCTTCTGCCTTTATTTCAATATGGAATCATTCTCTTTGTTCCAGATGGCCCGGATACCCCCATGATTTTCCCCACAGCTCTGAATTATCCTGTAGGGGCAACTATTGAGTTGAATTGCTCTGCTGAGTCTAACCCACCTGCCCAATTCACTTGGCTTATCAATGGAATTCAGATGGCATCCACATCCAAGCTCTCTATTGCTAATGTGTCTCTGAATCACACTGGAACCTATACCTGCAATGCATCTAACTCTGTCACTGGCTTGTCTAGGAGCAAAGACATCAATATCACAGTCTCTGGTGAGTAGCTGCAGGCCCTCGGCTTTGTGTCTGCCTTTTGTTGGCCTTCTCTAGCATGGACAAAGCAAAGAGAAGTGACGTTCTGGCCACCTGGGTGCCAGGCACTATGTGTTGTTGTGGAAGGGGCTCTGAGCTCAGACTCAGGAAACTGGAGCTGGAATCGTGACTCTGCTTTCCATCCCCTGTGCACCCTCAGGTGTCCCTCTTGCTTTCTGAGATTCAGATTCTACATCTGAACAATTGGACAATCTTTCACTTCCCATATCACAGAATTCTGTGTGGAGAAAATTCTTTTTACATTTAGGTTCAAAAACAAGTGAGCTGTTGCTGTTGGTGGTGGTGATGATGAGGCTGTTGTTCTGTCCCTTTTGCCTTCCAGTTTCTAGAATCACAGCTTCATTGACTGTCCCTGAACTGCTAAGAGGACAGTTACTTGCCTTCAGTCCATTTCACTTGATGCTATGAGTTCACAGATATGGATTCTAGCCTTGGTTAGAATGTAAGCTTTGAGAATGTGTTGGGACTGGCTCTGAGCAAAGGTCAAGAGGAAAATTAATATTATCTCTGTTGATACAGAAAAACTCAGCTCTGCATCCATGTAGTTCTTCTGTGACATGGAATAGTGCACAAGAGCATGCCTGATGTCAGACTGGGTTCTGGTCCAGGTAAAGGTAGAATTGTCTCTGAGTCAGTTGGCTGACTCTGGAATCTCACCACTGCCTCAGTTCCCTTGTCTGTTAGCTCTCTTAGCACCCCACGCAATCTCTGTGGACAGTGGCTTCTGGCAGGATACTGTGTCTCAATCATGTGTACAAGATGGCAGACCTTTGCATTACTAGTCTCACGGATGGGCAGTAGGACCTAGAAAGATCATCTGTGACTTCAGAGTTTCTTTTTCTTTCTCAGTCCTGTTAACACCTCACAAAATTCATAGAGTTTGGTGGTTACAAAACCATAAGTTCTGTCCCAGACACTGGAGGAGGAGGTGCAAGACCAGGAGAGAGGGATAAAACAGTGGGCTGAGAACATGAGTTTGGGCAACTCAGACTATAGCAGTATACAGCACAGAAGGGGGAATGACCTTTTCTTGGCCTAAATCCGAACATAAGCATCACTATGGCCCACATATTAATCTGGTTTTAAAATGGAATATTATTATTGTGTTATATTTTTTTGGTCTTGTTACAGTATAATCTGGTTCAGACTCCACTCGAGAGTGTTGGAGTAGTATATTTGATGCCTGTGGCCTAAATTACCTTTTTCTTAATCTAATTTTTTTCAGTTAATCAAAATCCAATTTCTCTACCTCCTCCTTCTTGCCCACACTGCTAAAGAAAATGAAAATTCTTGTGACAAATAAGGATAAGCAAGCAAAACCAATTCCTATATTGGCTATACCCCAAAATATCCCTACCAGTACATACCCTGAGTTTACCATTTTTGTGTAAGAAGTAATGGTCTTATTTCACTGAGTATCTTTGGAAATCCTGGTAGGTCAGTGCTTTGATTAGAATCTAAAGACTTTCCAAGAACTTTGCCTTTGCAGCATTATAATGATTGCATGAACTATCCTTTGCTTCTATTCACTCAATTCTGCATCAGTTCATACAAATCTTCTGAATTTTCTCTTCTTGATCTTGTTGTAACAGATATTCTTATCAATGACTTGGATCAAACGAGATCATATGTAAGGAGCTTTGTAAATGCTAACTCTTACTCTAATAAATATTCAGACTGAAAGCATAATTTTGAAACCTGAAACCTGAAAAAGAAAAGACAGAAGGAAAAAAGCTAAGAGGACAGTTAATATATGCAGGGTAAATTAGGATCTAGAAGTGTCTCAGCAAGGTGGCACTGTGAATGAAAAATGTGCATAAGCAACTTTGAGCAACAAGGGAAAGCTTTCCGGTGTTGGAAGAAGGAGCATGAATGCTTCTCCTTTTGTGCCAGAGAGCCCTGGGACAGTCAGCTAGTGGATTCCAGGGATCCATTCTCACAAGAATGCTTTAAAATCCAGAAAATTAAAACAATAGGCAATCAAAGGAAATTGTTCTACTTTAATACTTATCAAAACATTTTTTAAAAAAAGATCCCACATTAAAAATCCCTAGAATAAAATGAGATGATTTTTGAGAAGGAAAAAAGCTCAGTGGATAGGGAAGGCACTGGGACTGGATTCAGAACTAGAGATCAAATCTGGTCTCAGACACTTCACTAGCTGGACAAGTCACTTAATCTCTCTTTGCCTCAGTTAGCTAAACTGTAAACTGGAAAGACTAATGGTCCCTACTTCCCAAGGCTGTTGAGAAGATGAAATTAGGTAATACAGCATTTCACACAGTACTGGCCAATAACAATAATCATAATAATGAGAATAATAACATTTATATACTACATAACACATGCCAGGAATATAGCAGGCACTTCAATCAATGTTCTTCCCTACTCCCATTTCCAACTTAGTCATTAGATTATGCATGTCCCAAAACCTGTCTCAGGGAGGGAATAACTCAGGACCCAGCACTCCCTCCCCTGGACTTCCTCCTTACCTTCCTTATTAGCATAACAACTGAACCAGGGGGCATCTCCTTACCCATAGACCATCCCTGTATGTCTATAATGTAAATGCTTGGGCTTTAGGTGGTTTTTTTGTCATGAAGACATGACCTCGGGAAGACACAAGCCAATCACTTACACAGCTCTCTTTTTCTCTCTATAGAAAGAACAATCAAACCTTACCTCATGGCCAACAGAACCAACATGATAGAGAATGACGCTTTGGCCTTCACATGTGGCACAGAACAGGAGGGAGTGGATACTCTGTGGTTCTTCAATGAAAAGCTTCTGATTCTCAATGAGAGGATGGTGCTGTCCATGAAAAACCGGACCCTCACCATCCTGACTGTGAAGAGGGAGAACGCTGGGTCTTATGAATGTGAAATCCGGAATCCAATCAGTTCCAGTAGAAGTGACCCCTTTATCCTGCATGTGAACTGTGAGTGACTCTGAGTGTCCTCCTTCTCCAGTCCTTTCCCCAACAGTGACTCACATCTCATCTCTTCTCTTCTCTTCTTTACACAGATGGACCAGAAAACATCAAGGTTGGACCAAACCCCAAGAAAGGAGAGGTTGAGGTCAAAATCAAAGGCTCACTTACATTAGAGTGCCATGTTGAGTCTTACCCACCTGCCCAGTATAGATGGCAAGTCAATGGCACCAAGATCCCCAACTTCTCTAATAATACCTATGTCATCAAACATGCAACTTGGGAAGATTCAGGAAAGTATACATGTATGGCAACGAATAATGTGACCAACTTGTCAGTCTCTAAGAGCATCAGAATTAAAGTCATTGGTAAGTGTTCTCTCCCTTCCCTCAAAGAAAAAAGTTTTAGGGGTTGCTCAAAGGTGGGGGACAGGAGCAGATGCTCAGGTTTATTAGAGAAGGCAGGTTTTCACAGTAAATTGGCAGAGGATGTGTAAAGAAACATGATTCCACAGAATGTAGTCAGCCTGACAATGAGTGTCAGTTCATTTACTGCAATTTTGGCCTTGGTAAAAATGGAGACTAATCTCTAAATTGTACTAGAAAATACAGGTTCATTCATCATTCGATACACATTTAGCTTCAAACTTTCTGCAGAGCACTGTACTAGGCCCAGAGGAAAATACAAGGTTTATTGAAGACTCCATTACTATTTTCAGAAATCTTAAAATCTACTAGAAGGACCAGACCCCAAAGATAGGTAATTGATACACAATATAACTTAATTTGAATACTTAGACTATGGCTCCAAAATAAAATGTTGTAGGAGAGCTCAGATAAGAAAGGCCATCCTAGCCGGGAGGCTGATCAAAAATCAAGTCAGGTTTCATAGAAGAACTTGACTTGTGTTTTAAGGTATATGAAGGAGTTCAACAAATTAAAGGGGAAAATATTCTATTTCCATGAAAAATATTCTGAGTCAAGGTTCAGAGGTGGGATACTACAGTGTGTGAGTGGCAAATGTAGAACAATGCAAGCTGAGCAGATAATACATGGCCAGAAGAATGTTAAGAGTTCTGCTGCCATTTTGTGAAAAGTTTTGAATCCTAGGCTAAGACCAACAAAGGTTCCCTAGTGTAGTGGGCTTTCTAAAGCCCCTAAAATGGGGTACCAAGATGTATTATGCTTTCTAGAGCCCCCAACATGGAGTGAAAAAATATACCATCTAGACTAGCTCTCTGGAGGATTTTGGGAAGCGCCTGAGTCTTTGCTCTTAGTGGAGGAGGAAGGGAGACAGGAGACCCACAAGGATGGTGAAAGATGGAGTCTCTTCATTTTAAGTCCTCTCAGCCCTTAAATACCTTAGTGCAATTACATCACTACAGCACACTGAGCATGTGCCAACTATAGAACCATTACATCATCATAGCATACTGTGCAAGTGTTAACCAGAAGCACTCGTGATATTGATAGATAAACCTCCTTAAGTATCCCTTGATTCAAGTAGAACACAGGTTGTCACGCCCTCCCTGATTTCGCAGGAAAGATGAGAGCACCAAAGGGAGGTGGGAGCCAAACCACACATTGTCAGCAGGTTCCCTCTGAGCTGGGTATAAGGATCTTATACCTTATCCAGAGTTCCCCCACTATCTGTGGCCCTCTACAACCTAGTACTGTTATATAGCAGAGTTTGCATCGGTTCCAATAGCAAGGATCTTTATCAGTGTATTAAGTAGGTCTGTCTCTGCTATTATTTATTAGAAGGGAAATTAGTGAGCCAAATTAGTGTAAGTTTCAAAATCTGAAATGGACTCTTACTTTCTGGCTCTCTATAGTCAAGACAATAAGAGGCTACAATCAGATGTTGGGGAAGGCCCTTCCAGATGGAGATCCAGGAATCTCTGATCTCTGCCAACACTGAGTCTTTAATTAGCTGGTCTGAGAAAGACTCACAGGGACCATCCTGCAAAGAGCAAAAGTGTTCAGGTGCTGGAAGGAGAGAGATCACGCTGAACCAACACATCTTCTCTTGGAGCCTCCATTTTCTCCTTTGTAAAATAGAGTGTGAAGATCCTGGAGGGTATCCTAAACCCTGCACTGTATCCTAGATAATCCTATGTAATCCTAAAGATTAAAGGGATATAGAAGGCTGCCTTGTTTTACAAATGGGGAAACTGAGGGGAAACTAGAGAAGGTAAATGTCAGCATATGGAACTGCAACAGGGGCCAGAATCATAAAATGAGCACTCAGTACTTTCTAGAAGCTTTGGAATTAGCTCTGTAAATTAGGGGAGTAAATGGAGAACAGAATAATGGGAGCAGAGGTGCTCCCACCTTTTGTGCCAGAAATCCCTGAAGGAGTCAGGCTGCTGGATCCCAGGGACCTCTTCTTTTAATCCAGAAAACATAATATTTAGGAATTCAAAGAGAAAAGTTCTATTGAAACATAGATATCAACATAATTTTTAAAACAAATTCATGAATCCTGTATTATGGAACCTTAGATTAGAATGAAGTGGTTAGTGAGAGGCAGCGAGAAACCACATTGGATAGGGTCTGAAGTCAGGAAGACTTGAATTCAATCCCGCTTTAGACATTTACTAAATGCTTTATCCTGGGCAAATTATTTAACTTTTCTCTGCCTCAGTTTCCAGAAGGCTTAAGTGGGGAGGATAATGACATCTACCTCCCAGGTTTTTATGAGGATTAAAATAAGATAACATTTTTCAAGTGTTTGATGCAGTTTCTGGCAATGATAATGATAATTAATAATGATGATGATAGTTGTGATACTAACTCAGACCTGTACAATGGATCTCTTCATATGAAAGGAAGAGGAGGAGGAGTAGAAAGAGGAGGAGGAGAAATATTGATGATGATTGAGGATGATTGATGATGATAATGATGATACAAGGAGACTGAGAGGCAGTTGCTTTCCCTGACCTCTCCACTGAGAGGCGTTGCATTGTCTGACCTCTCTCCTCTTCCTTCTTGCCTCCAATTTATTTATTCCCAATCCACAAGGAAGATCTGCAAAGGCTGCTTTGCAACTCCTTCAAGTTTATGATTCACAGCGGTGGAGGCTCTGGTGGAATTGACCTGTCCCTTCACCTAGGCATGTTCCTTAACAGATGATGATAATACATATCATTTGTATAGTACCACATACTCCAGACACATAGTAGGTACTTTGTAAATGCTTGTTCCCTTCTCCCATTCTCATTTTGGTCACTATATTGTACATATTACTTATTTTTCCCGCCCAAGTCAGTGTAATTACAAAGTCCAAAGGCTGAGCACATGACTTAGGAGAGTGACAAGAAAAATAGAGACTAAATGGGGCTCCTGGACTATGGACTTGGTGAATAAGTAGTTGGGGTTCCAGCAGAGATAAGCCTAGAACTCAACAGAGAACAATTGCAGTCCTGCAGTTTGTGTACAGAGCTAAGTCACAGAAACAGTGGTGACTGAGGAGGGGAACAGTGCCAAGAAGTCCCAGTAGCCATGGGCTGAGGATCAGTCAGAGACAAGGAGCTGGAGTTTCATCTCCTCCTTAGTCTTGGATCTGCAGCTAAGGAACCAGGGTAAAGAGTTTGGAATAAGGGGAAGCCTCTAATTCTGAACCTACAGAACCTTGCAGCTAACTGACATTGTCTGGGGTCACCAGCAGTCTACCAAAACTCCAGCTAAGGACAAGTCTACAGTAGAATTGCAAAGTCCCAAATCTGTGATAAGAGTTTCTAAAACGTAGCAGTGATCAGAGATGTCTCTGCATAAAGCTGCTTTTGGAGCACCGAAAGTCAGCAGTGCACTGAGCCGAGCCACTCCTTATTTCCTTAAAGAATACAATATTAAATCCTCAGAGAAAAAAGCAGGAAGATATCAAAGAATAGAAATTAGGCACAGATATTTCTTCCAGAAGTGTAAAGAGTTTGGTTCTAGTAACAAATACCAGTTCACACACATGTTTAACATGTATTGGATTACTTGCTATCTAGGGGGAAAGGATGAGAGGAAGGAAAGGAGAAAAATTTAGAACACAAGGTTTTGCAAGGGTGAATGCTGAAAATCATCTTTGCAGGTCACACAGCTGGTAAGTGGCAGAACCAGGTCTGGAGACTAGATTTTTGTACACCAAGTACCAGTGTTCTTTCCATGAAACCCTACCATCTTGGTATTTTGAGTCCTTTGAAGTCTGATTGGGTAACTCAAGCTGTCAGGGCCCTCCTGCTACATTTGATGTATCTCTGCTGGCACTAATGCTTAGCAAAGTGTTCAGTTAGTTTGGGAATGAATATTTCCTACTTTGGATGCAGTTTTGGACCTTTAAGGAGGCTTTTGCAGAAGAAACCCTAACATTGAAAATGAAGGTAATTTTCCACAACACACTCAGATCCCTAATTTTCTCAAAATTTTCTCAGAATTCTCAAAATACAGACAAGACTTTAGCGAACAGAAACTAATCCAGAGAATAGATATAGACCTTTTCTTTTCATAATTAGGAAACTGGGTAATAAAGTGGGTAAAGGGAATTTAAAATGGTTAGACTGTCAATTAGTAACGAATATAGTATGAAAATTACCCAGGTGTCCTGCTTAGCAGTATATGCTTTTCTCACTTGACATTGCCATAAAGTAAAAGAATGTCAGACTGATTTAAATTCTATTCTTCCATGTAGAAGATATATTATTATGTAGAAGTCATTCAACCTCAATTAATGTTTCTTGATCTGTGACATTAGATATTAATAAATAATAATGCTTATGCTATCTACCTAGTTCATTTTTTAAAAAATCCAGTGTGAATTAACAAGCACTCTGCCAGTTCTAAGGATGGGAATAAAAGAAAACCTTTTTGCATGTATTTTGAAAATAAAAGGCGATTGCTTTAAAAAGGAAGTATCAAAGTAAAGGAAAAGGTAAACAAATTTTGAAAGAATGAATAAAAATACAATAATAAGGAACCTTTTAAAGCTAGAAAAATATGACCCATTCAGACTTCAGCCCAAAACAAAAAAAAAAAAAAAAAAGAAAGAAAGAAAGAAAAGAGAAAACGGTTAAGGACTTGAGTGGAAATTTACAAAAGTTGAATAGAATAGAGTTATTGCTATTATTGGATAGGGATAGAAAAGAACATGCATATTTCTCAGCAGTGTGTGACATTTTAGAAAAACTGACCCTGCATCTAAGCGTGAAAACTTAGCAAACAAATTCTAAAAATAAAGGCATTAAACATATCTTATCTTGATTGCAATGCTACAAAACTTATAGTCAATAAGGCAACTTTGAAAAAAAGATTAGGAAATAATACACTAAATGATTTAATTCTAAAGAACTGGTGACCAAGGACTGTTTTGTCATTCTCCTCTTGTTTAGAATAATTGATCTCATTTCCATGAGCAATCCTTAACCATCCAATAGCAGATAGTAATCATTATTGTCAATGGCAATACATAAAGCACTTGACATACCAAGATGAAAGATATGGATTGGAAGAAAGAATGGAGGCAGGTTGACCACTGGGGAGGCTATTGAAAACTTCAGATAGAAATCAATGAGTGCTGGAATTGGGACAAGGGAATGGGGAGCAAGAGGACTATATAACTATATATATAAACCCCATAAGTTTATATGGTTTAAAGCTGAGATGAATGTTACAGGTACATCACCTACTCCCAAAACATTGGGAAATTAATGTCCAGAGAAGGAATTTGGCCAATATCCCACAGGTAGCAAATTACAGGATGTGGAATTTAATCCAGGTCTCTAGAATGAAAAATGAGAGCTCTTTTTGTTCTAGTGTTTGCTTCATCAGTCAATAAACACTTATTAAAGATATACAGAATGCCAGATTCTGTGCACAAGTGATAGGCACTTCATGGTGGAGACTCCTCAAAAACACTCAAAATTCCTTTTCTCTTGTACTTAGCAGAACAATATATAGGAGGAAGTAATGGTTCTTCACTGTCTGGAGGGGCCATCACCGGCATTGTGATTGTAGTCCTGATTGGAGTAATTCTCATTGGGGTCCTCATCTATATCCAGTGCTTCAGAAAGGCTAGAAGGTAAAATGATGCTTTCTCAGGTTGTCCTCCCTTATAGTCTGTTTCCTGAATGGGGGAGGGATATCAGCAGGGCTTTCTGCATCCTGTACCCTCTTTTGGACCAGATCTACCTCTCTTTCCTAAACTCCTACGTTTCAAAACCGATTCCTTTGGATAAACTCTTTCTCTAGACCTATTCCTCACACTTGATAGTTTCTTCATAGGTATTCACTTCCACATTGGAGTGGGAACTAGAACTTCCTATTTTTCCTTGTTTACAAACAAAGAGAGAAAGAGTGAAAGGGGCCACACTGAGAACACCACCTAGTGAGAAAGCAAGTGAAAAAAAAAAAGGCTAGGGAGGCAGATCCCCAGTTCATGGAGAAACTGAGTAGGAAACTAATACTACTTATTGGTGTGAAGAAAGTAACAATTATTGTACTTAAGGATAAGGCATGTAGCCTGGGGATATCCAAAGGCAAAAATTTGACTCTGATCCAATGGTTGCTTCTAATTTAGGGAAAGCTTTTATTTAGGGTTATAACCTAATAGTCCCACATGTCTTCTTTTTGAAGGATCAGCAAATACCAGCTTTCAGAGAAGAACCAGTCAGCACACAAACATGGTAAGTGAAAACACCAAACAGTGAAACCTATACCTAATGGTGGTCTTGGGAGAAAGGAAATAAGGAGGAAGGAAAAACACCCTCCCCCATATCATCTTCATCTGTTTGTTGGTGAGTATGGGTGGGAAGGAGGAAGAAACAATCAATTTGGAATTCAGGCTCAGGAGATACCAAGGAAATCTTCTGTCTGTGTTTCTCTCCTTCCAGGTGAGGACATCATCATGAATGAAAACACTGTTCACCTACCAGGCTCAGCTCTGCCTGCACAGGTAGGGACACAAGGTCTTCTTCAATCACTTCTAGGACTCTGGGATGTTTCTTATGGAGTTTGAAAACCTGGAGACTCTTCCTGGCCTGAACCCTTAGGCTTTTAGTGTGCCTGAGAGATTGCAGGATCACTAGAGCACCTTGATGAGCAGCAGAGTATCTGAAGGAGAGTGAAAAGATGGGTGAATATTCCTTAGGTCTGGGGTCAGGAGGTCTGGTTGTGGACAAGTCTGAAAAGAAGAAAACTTTTGGAGGGGATGCAGTGGTAAATGGAGACCTGATCACTATTTTTGGAGGGACAACATGTGGGAGAGAGATAGATTTGGCCTCCTTGACTCCACCGGGCACAATATAGGGGATGAGGAATCAGATTTGTAGAGGTCAATTGAGACAATGTAGATAAACTTCCCAGAAATAAGATGTCAAGTGTTCTTTCTACAAGACGCCCATCTTTCCTCTCCAGCATGACAATACTCTAGTTCAAGATATCATCAACTCAGCCCTGAACTATTGCAACAGCTTCTTCATGGGTGTCCCAAGCCTTAGAGTCTTCCCTCTCCTCCACACAGCTGGCAAACACATATGTAAGCATAGGTTTAACCAAGTCTCTATCCTTCATCAAGAAGGTTCAAGGGCCCCCTGTTGCCAGGAAAAGAAATCGTGACCGCACATAGTTTGTTTAAGTCTACTTTCTGAGTTCACTAATGTAAGAAACTCCCCATCTCAATATTTATGAATCCATAGTCTTGGAGTTAGACTTTCTTGTCCTTCCTGAACTCAAAGGTTCAAACTAATCAATTGCAGTTGTTGTAAGGTCATCACCTTCCATCTGTCCTCCCTGGCTCTCTGTTCAGGTTATGTCCCATGCCTTGAAGGAGCTTCCTCCTCACTTCCTTCTCATGGAATCCTAACCCCTCTGCCTAGTTCAGCTCAAATGTTAAACCCCAACAGGAGTCTCTCTGCTCATTCCCATTGTTCATGCAATCCCTCTGCTTGTCCTTTTCTATATATTTGGTATCTGATTGTCTCTTTCCTAACTATTTCTTCCTAATAGAATATTAACTCCTTAATGGCAAGCTTCTCTGTCTTCTCAGTTCATCCCATAAATAAAGGAATGAATGAATGATTATTCATTCAGTAAATCATATTCAGAGCTTTAAGGACAGCCCTCTCCTAAGTGAAGAATTTATTAATTCATGTAAAAGTTTTCATTCTCCACAATGAGATCATTTTTGAATTAAGGAGACTGGACATATTGAGAAATGGTGGCCAAAAGGGGATATTTTGCTTTGGAATATTACAGAGATAATAAAAAATGACAGAAGTCAAGCCAGAATCGACTTGTTTATGGGTCCAGAACCGTAAAGCAGGAATGAAAAGAGGATAAAGAACAGGATGCTCAGTTTGGCAGTTACAGGAGTGAAAGGATCAAGTCCTGCAGTGCTTGTTTTCTGGATCAATCATGGCAGGCAGTGAAGAGCCATCAATAAAGGAAGTGACTCCTGGCTGGAACCTAGGATTTTGTTGGTGGGCACCTGCTGAGGCAACCACTACTAAAGACAGAGAGGTTTTTATAGCCAGAGCTACAGGCAGAGAAAACAAAAGGCTTTCCAGGATTTATACACAATATTAGGCACAGAGTATGTGCTAAATAAGTGCTTCTTAAAAGGATGGAGTTGGATTGGACTACCTGGGACATGGGATCCTACTCCACACTGGCAGTCTCCAGGAAAAGTTAGAGGATGCCTTGTCACATGATTTGTAGAAGACATTGACAATAGAGTCTAATGATCTCTGAGGTCCCTTCTTACTCAGGGGATCCATGACTGTGAAAACTCTAGGACCCCTTCTATTTGTCACATGTCATAATATTCCTTCTAACTGAAGCATTGGCTGTCCTAAATTCCTTTCCAACTCTGACTCTGGAGGCTGTTACTAGCTATTTTTTTTTTTTCATTTTCACAGGGCTCAGGCTCTTCCCCTACTTTTCCTGAAGAACTACCTAAGAGTTCTTACCAGGTATGTGATCAAGGAGAGGCCAGAACTCTCTCAGAGACCAAGGGAGAGGTCAAAATGGTGTCTAAGGATGAAGTTCCAGCTGATGGGACAGAGAACAGGAATGAGGCCAGGGTGGAGGTAAGTGGAGACATGGTATGGAGAGGGGAGGGCCTCCTTATCCCAGTCTCCATTCTGGGATTCCAGTGACATCACTATTCTCTATCTTTAGACATTGGACATCACTAGAGTGGATGTTTGTGACAAGATCGACCTCTGAAAGAAACCTGAAGCCTAAGGAAGTGGGAAAAGTCCCCAGGGATGTTGGGACAACCTTCAGTCACCATTCATGAAGAAGGGTTCACAGACATCTCTCAGGGAAGAAAATAGAGACATTGAGGTCAATTGGAAAAATCAAGCAGAAAGGGAGAAAAAGGCTGGATTTGAGAAAGGAGAAGAATTCTAGGGACCCAGGGGCCCTCAGATGTCCCAGAAAGTATTAAGAGGAATGAAAGGAGCCAGAGCTATGTGACTAAGCTATCAAAAAGCAATGAAGCCTATGCGATGAGTTTGGGGACATGCTCTGTTGCTCTCCAAGGGCTTCAATATTTTAAATATCATCATATTTTCTTGTCTTCTTTATCCCTTTTATTCACATAAATATCCTTTTGGAACCTTTTGTGTGTATTCCTATTGGATGTGGTAATAGAAGATCCATTATAACCGCATGGTCCTAAGATGTTGTGATTCTCAGCATCAAAGAGTTCATGGTCTTGGGCTTCTGAAATCCCATGGAACAAGGAATCTTGTCATAGGGTATATCTTGTAGAGGAAATATACCTATAATTTTAAGGTCCCCTGATCTTAGAGTGCTTCTGTCCTAACGATCTATCAATAATTATAAATCTTATGACTTTGGAATCAGTGGTCCTAAGCTCCCCCTGACCCTAGAATGCTCTTGTTGTAACAATCAGTCTGTCAATGATTACAAAAATCTTCTGGCTAAGAAATATAATATTTCTTCCCTTAGACTTTAGGGAAGATATATTAGTGATCCTGAGATCCTTTGACCTCAAAGCATCATTGTTCTGACAATTTGTCTGTCAATGATTCTAAAGTCTCCTAGCCTTAGAAAAGTCCTACAAACATTTCTGACAGTCAGATACATAATCTGCTGGTCAATGATAACCAAATTCCTGAGACCATTCCAAAGTTCTATCTCTGGGTTTTAAAATTAGCATTTCGGTGACAGGAAGAACTAGATAAATTTGTCTCCTTGCTCCTGGTTGTTTACTAAATTCTTTTGGAACTTTGCCCACTTCAATTGGCATTACAATTACAATAAACTTTGCCCCTTGACTTGGATATGGGTTCAAGCCAGCAACTTTTTTCGAGATACCTTGCAACACTGTTCTGAGACTCCCAATCTTTTGGGCTCCCTTCCCAATCTCAACAATTGGTTAACTGTATATGGGAAGAATCTGGCCTCCCAAGGCTTAATTTCATCATTTTCAAGATAAGCTATAATTTTTTTTTCATCCTCAGTCCTATAGCTGGGACACATGAAGCAACTAGGAAAATTCTTGTGTGAGTCTTCGTGAGCTCGACAATCAGCAAGTTTTGATTTGCTTGACTGGGGACACCCCAGCCTAGGAAATTCTTGAAATTATAGGCAAAGTTCCTGAGGAACCTTTGCCACCTTTCACCTTCTTGGGGATGCAGAGGAGACAAGGTGCTATAGGATGACTTGGACAAAAAAAAATTCTATGGCTTTTGGCAAAGATGGGTCAGTTCTCTTTTATATCATTTTTGTCTGTGTCTGTGTCTCTGTGCAAAATGTTTAGTCATTTTTGTTCTGTGAGCTAGATTCTGTTATCTGGAAAGATTTAAAATGCAGCCAGCAACAACAAAAAACTTCTATGCTGTAGTTGAATTCTGGGAAGATTTCTTAACATCCTTGATTCCCACCTTAAAAAGGGAAAAAGCCCAACTTTTTCCTGAGGACCTCAGTTCTGGTCAAGATGGAAGTACAGAAATAAAATTATCTAATTCAAATTAAAATAACATCTTAGCAAATTCTCAAAGTTTTAAGAACAATAATTAAGAAGTTTGACAATTTGTCATTTAAAAATTGCAAGAAAAATTCCGGAAACATTGGGAATAATTCTGGGAAATTCCTCCATTCTGAAAGAAAAGAAAAAGAAAAAAGAACTAATGGTAAATAGTGACTTTTTGCTTACCCTTCTTCCTTGACTCTCATCTTATCCAGAGTCCCCTTCTATTCCTTTGGGAAAGCACACCCCTTTTGTACCAAGAAAAACATCAAGTGAGACTCAGTAAAATTTCAAGTGGAGTTTATTTGCTGGTGACTGCAAAGGGCACAATGGGACCCAAATCAAGAGCTCAGAACAGTGAGAGGCAAGAGTTTATAATGGCTAAAATCACAAACTAGAGTCATTAATTGTGTAATCAGGAAAATAGAGAAGCAGACATCAGTAGTTTTTGAGAGCTGGGGAGTTCAGAGAACAGGGGTACAGGATGAGATGTTCTGACCCCAGCACACAAGGACATGGCATTCTGCTTAGATAAAATGTTGGGGTAAGTGGGAAATAGATCAAGCAGGATCTTGCACAACAAGCCCCACTTCTCATAGGAGAGTCAAACCATTGATCATCAGGATCTGGGAAGGAGTCCTGTAAAGGTCCATATCTGGGGTTTTGTATGAGAAGGAGCTTAACTGAGTTAATGCAGGACTGAATGAGTCATGTCAGATGGGAAAACAGACAGGGTTCTACAGTAAGAGCGAGACCAAGGAGTAAAAGTGGACCAAGTAGTGCAGAGATTAGAGTAATCACCCAGAGGGATGTTCAGAAGACACTCTGGAAACATTTTCTATATTTTCCCTCTACTTTAACCTAGTGTCCAAGTTTTTTTCCTAAATGACACAGACTGCCTTGGACTACACCAGTGTTGTTAGTATAGAAACAACAGGTCTCTCTCAGAGAATCACAGAAACCACCCTGGTTAAGGATCAATAGGTTCAGGGCACTGTGGTTCTGGAGAACCTTTTATACCAGGTAATTGATCTGCCTCTCGAGCTGAGAAATAGTGTTCTAGGTAGCCCAGGTTGAGATCCATCTTTGTACTTTGCTCATGATAACTCATTTCACTGTGGTTGAGGGTCTTAGTGCCAATTGTGCTGGAGGCCAACAGACCCAACCCTAAAAAGATGGGGATGAAAGTTTGGACAGCCCACTGTTTCAGCCCATGAGCCGGGGCCCTTTATGGGGAAGAACTCCCATGTTTCTTGCCCAGGGAGTAGCGAGAATCTTGGAAGGACAGAGACACAAAGTGTCGGTGGAACAGAAAGGCCTGAGCCAACCTCCATTTAGTGAGATCATCAAGGCAGGCCAGACAAGCTCCCCCAGGGGATAAAAAGTACAGGGACCCAGATGAAAGGGTAGCCAGAGGCCTCATGGAGTTGCAGACTCCTAAAGAGAGGAGCTCGGTAAAGGGGATGACACTAGGCAGGTACAGGAACCTGGATATCCCATAGGATCAGGCTGGGCCGATCAGGGAACAGGAGTCAGGAGTAGAAGAGCCAGGAACTCTTCAGGGAGGGTTAGTCCTACATAATAGGGGAGCTGGGCCTCCATGAAAGGACAACAGTTAGGCCCAAGGTCTAGTCTGGACGTATTTAGAGTATGGTGAATAGGTGAGAGCAAGTTAAGCAAATGTGGTTGGAGGGGAAGAGGGTAGTAAAATTGAGGGGTTCCACATAAAAAAAAGGGTATAGGGACCAACAGAGGCAGCCAGAGGGGCAGGGAGTGCTAGTCCAGACAGGAGCTTATGGGCAGTTAGGATAGTCTAGGGGCTTCTTTAGAGATACTTAGGAGAACTCCTAGGTCTCAGCTATGGGAAGTAGTGTCAGGATTGTCAAGTCTGAGGTTCAACATGTCAGGGGTCCTCCTAAAGGGGTTAGTAGGAATTTTGACAGTTATGTAAAGAGAACTGCAGGAGCCAACCTCACAGTTTATGAAGGACTGCTATTTTATGGTAGTAAGAACTGATCAGCAATAATTGATGGGCTCTTTTCTGGGGATCCCAGAGACCCAGGCCATAAGAAGTGGAAGCACAACTTAGAGTCCCTAATATTGGAACGGGGTGAGGTAGATAGCATCCCCTGTAAAGAAGGTGAGACAAAGGTAGTTACCCTTATTTGTTTGCATGGCACTTGCATTGGAGATAGAGCTGCACCCACCACTATTAAAGGATTGGGTTTGAGAAAAAAGGGAGCAAAGATCCAAGTGGAAGAAGCAACCATCTGAGAGACCCTGTTGTCAGTTCTACTTGCTTTCCTCTGCCCAGAAGGTCCAAAGTGTTTGGTCTCCATTCTTTGTAGTCCAAGCATTCTTTCCTTTAGGAGTGTGGGGACTGGATAGAGTCAAAAGGTACAATACTCAGAAAAAAATGAGAAAGCCTTTATTTGAGGGGATTGGGTGTAGATTCTGCCATTTGCTGGATTTGTTGAGTTTCACTTGTCTGTGGTGTAGCCACATAGAGATGGTGTCCACTTTAATTACAGTTGGTGTGGTCAGGATAACAGTATGGGGTCACTTCCAAGTGGGCACAAACCTCAAAGATGTGAATTTTTTGACAAGGACTGTGTCCCTGGGTTGAAAGAAGTAGACAGAATAAGATGGGGGAACAGGTAAGCATCATGGACAATTTTCTAGAGTTTGCTTCCTGTCTCTTGCAATTCTTGTAAGAACTTAGTCAAGGAAAAGTTAATAGTAGTTTTGGCCCCTTCAAGGGTATGGGATTCTGCTAAGAGAGAGGACTGAGGCTACCTCGACCTGTGATGCACAATAAGTTTTCTGCCACATTGCAGAAATGCCCTTGTTGACCAAGGATCATTGATTTGTGATCCTGGTAATGAGTATAACCTGAGGGTCACAGCCAGTGGCTACATAAACAGGATTGCCTGAACAGGGCCTCTCACCTATGAGCAAGCTGCTGAATTGCTGGATTGGCTCTCCTCCCATTGGTAGATGCCATGCATATGCAATGCCCCCCAACTGGATCTCTGAATGGTGATTGGGGATTGCCTACTGTCCATGTTCTGATCACGCTTGCAAAAATGTATATCAACAAGGCTGCACAGCATAATAAACTGGAGCTCTTTCCACACCCTTTGAGTCTCCTACCTCATTCATCTCACCTCTGAGATCAAAGGGCTCATATGCCATGAGCTCTTAAAAGAGGGCTGCAACAACTGGCTCCTAGGGAACAGGGACAGGAACCTAGAAGGGTGCCAGAGTGACCACTTCATGATCAAGCACTGCTACATGGTCAAGACAACCTCTATGAGGACTCCAGAGGGAGAGCCTGCCAAACTGCACTGTTTCCAGACCAGGCAGAGTGCGGCAGAGATGGTTAAGTAACCTAATGGGGTAGAAAATAGTCATCCAACTCCCTTCAGACAGGGAAGCATATGTCAGGACATATATAAAATATGTAAAAGAGCAGGGGTGCACAATTCAATTAGGAGACATTAGGAAATTCTTGGACATTGCTTACAAAGTTTTCCATGGTTACCTGAGGAGGGCAATTATAATTGTGATAGATGGATTGTTTTTGGTGAACAGCCATTTGGTGAATACCCAGGAAAAATGGAAAATAATCTCATTATACAAAGTCTGAAATCAGAACCAGAACAAGTCAAGAAATTTACAGTCAGAGCACAGACAGGCCCATTTCTTAGCAATAGATGTCCCTCTCCTGAGCCTGAGCAAGATGATTTTGAATGGCCTCATCTCCCTCCACCATCTTCATCTCCACCTTATTCTTGTGACTATCCAGACCTACAGCCTTTCAAAGACTCTCCTAATATAAAAAATGAAATAAGAATCGAAGGAAAGCAGGATGAGAAATATAAAGCAAAGACCTCAACAACTTAGCAGACAAAAAGCAATTATATTCTTTATCTTCACTTCATAAAATTTTGCAGCTGGCTAGAGGTCAAGGAAAAGACATGGAGGGGTGGGAAGAATTATATCCTATTATAGAGTGACCCTTTTAACCCAGGGCAGGGAAGACACAGACATGAGCCACTTCCGCTTAAAGTTCTAATCCAGATTAAGGACTCAGTTCATAAGTATGGGCACATAGCACCTTTTGTTATGTTACAACTTGAAACAATATCATGGGAAATTTTGTGCTCCAATGATTGGAAAGCATTTGCATGGGCAGTGTTGACTCCAGGCCAAGCAGTGTTCTGGATGACAGAATTTTTAGAACAGACTTGGTTGACTGCCACTCAGGTTGCTCCAGGAGCAACCATGATGTTATACTTTGAGCAACTTAGTGGTACTGGGACCCCAAAACCAACCTGTGGAAAGACAGTTCAAGTAGGGACAGATATAAATCAGGAATGGAGGAACAGATAGTCAGCTTTAGACGCCAAGGGACATTCACAGTAACAAAATTCAAGAGCAATGATTTTTACTGCTGTTTGTGCTCTCATGCTGTTTGTGAAGTGCCCATTCAACAGTATCAAAGCGGAAAACAATTAAAAGTCCTTGTTACAAATCCTTCACTACCCTGATAATCATTAGCTATCCCATCCTACAAATAAATAAGGAAGTGCCTGTGTCTGTAACTATAACACTGACAATATTTTTTTTTATTAAATAACTTTTTATTGACAGAACCTATGCCAGGGTAATTTTTTACAACATTATCCCTTGCACTCACTTCTGTTCCGATTTTTCCCCTCCCTCCCTCGGCCCTCTCCCCAAAGATGGCAAGCAGTCCTATAAATGTTAGATAGATTACGGTAGATCTTGGATACAACATATGTGTGCAGAACCGAACAGTTTTCTTGTTGCTCAGGGAGAATTGGATTTAGAAGGTATAAATAACCTGGGAAGAAGAACAAAAATGCAAGCAGTTTACATTCATTTCCTAGTGTTCTTTCTTTGGGTGTAGCTGCTTCTGTCCATCCTTGATCAATTGAAACTAAGTTAGATCTTGTCTTTGTTGAAAAAATCCACTTCCATCAGAATACATTCTCATACAGTATCGCTGTTGAGGTATATAATGATTTCTTGGTTCTGCTCATTTCGTTCAGCATCAGTTCATGTAAGTCTCGCCAATCCTCTCTGTATTCGTCCTGCTGGTCATTTCTTACAGAACAATAATATTCCATAACATTCATATACCACAATTTACTCAACCATTCTCCAATTGATGGGCATCCATTCATTTTCTAGCTTCTGGCCACTACAAACAGGGCTGCCACAAACATTTTGGCACATACAGGTCCCTTTCCCTTTTTTAGTATCTCTTTGGGGTATAAGCCCAGTAGAGACACTGCTGGATCAAAGGGTATGCACAGTTTGATAACTTTTTGAGCATAGTTCCAAATTGCTCTCCAGAATGGCTGGATGTATTCACAATTCCACCAACAATGTATCAGTGTCCCTGTTTTCCCACATACCCTCCAACATTCTGCATTATCTTTCCCTGTCATTCTGGCCAATCTGACAGGTGTATAGTGGTATCTCAGACTTGTCTTAATTTGCATTTCTCTGATCAATAGTGATTTGTAACACTGACAATATTGAAACATATCTTTTTTTTCTTTTCTTTTTTATTTAATAGCCTTTTATTTACAGGATATATGCATGGGTAACTTTACAGCATTAACAATTGCCAAACCTCTTGTTCCAATTTTTCACCTCTTACCCCCCATCCCCTCCCCCAGATGGCAGGATGACCGGTAGATGTTAAATACATTAAAATATAAATTAGATACACAATAAGTATACATGACCAAAACGTTATTTTGCTGTACAAAAAGAATCAGACTCTGAAATATTGTACAATTAGCTTGTGAAGGAAATCAAAAATGCAGGTGGGCATAAATATAGGGATTGGGAATTCAATGTAATGGTTTTTAGTCATCTCCCAGAGTTCTTTCTCTGGGAGTAGCTGGTTCGGTTCATTACTGCTCCATTGGAAATGATTTGGTTGATCTTGTTGCTGAGGATGGCCTGGTCCATCAGAACTGGTCATCATATAGTATTGTTGTTGAAGTATATAATGATCTCCTGGTCCTGCTCATTTCACTCAGCATCAGTTCGTGTAAGTCTCTCCAGGCCTTTCTGAAATCATCCTGTTGGTCATTTCTTACAGAACAGTAATATTCCATAATATTCATATACCACAATTTATTCAGCCATTCTCCAAATGATGGACATCCATTCAGTTTCCAGTTTCTAGCCACTACAAAAAGGGCTGCCACAAACATTCGTGCACATACAGGTCCCTTTCCCTTCTTTATAATCTCTTTGGGATATAAGCCCAGTAGTAACACTGCTGGATCAAAGGGTATGCACAGTTTGATAACTTTTTGAGCATAGTTCCAAACTACTCTCCAGAATGGTTGGATTCGTTCATAACTCCACCAACAATGCATCAATGTCCCAGTTTTCCCGCATCCCCTCCAACAATCATCATTATTTTTTCCTGTCACCTTAGCCAATCTGACAAGTGTGTAGTGGTATCTTAGAGTTGTCTTAATTTGCATTTCTCTGATTAATAATGACTTGGAGCATCTTTTCATAAGACTAGAAATAGTGAAACATATCTTAATAAGAGACAATGTATAGTTCAAATAATAGTCATTCCATATGAATTTAGTTAAAACAGAAGATAATAATTTCGAATTAGCCCCACAGATGGGTCCAAATTCAGAAGCCATTGTATATACATATTTTACAAAGGCTATCACACTCACTAGGCTGATACTGACCCTTACTTCAAACCAACAGTTTCAAGGATTGGAGCTGAAAGGACTGTGGTGGCTGTTTCTCAATGGCCTCCTTGGCAGAGGTAGGAGGTAGTAAGGAGGCTTTGATGTCCACTGAACTGGTAAATTGGCAAAAAGGTGGAAAGACAGGAACCTTTTTTCTTTAATAATAGATGACTTAAATATAATCTTATGGGGTAGGAATATATTACATCAATTGGGGATGAAAATTACCACAGATTTTTAGGGGGGGGTGGTCATTGCTGTTGTGGCTTTCATCACTTCCAAAATGACTTGGACTACCAATACACAGGCATGGGTGGAGCAATGAATGGACCCTGTCCAAAGAGAAAACAGCCCTCTATGTCAATTAGCAACTCTATATCAATTAGTACAAGAACAATTAGAATTAGGACATATTGAGTATATAGGGCAGGAACTCTGAAAAGGTATGCTTAAGACAGTATGATTGATGAGATAATGATTTTCTAGCTAAGTATTTACTTAGTGTGATGCTTAATGAGATGTAATGATGTAATGCTCTACAGCTGGCACATGTTCAGTATGGTGTAGTGACATAATTGTACTAAAATATTTAAGGACTGAGGGAGGGACACAGAGATATCTCAGCCACAGCTCTCGCCCACAGCTCTCAGTCAGAGACACAAAAGAAGACACCAGATTCCAGACTCCATCTTTGGCCAACCATGTGGCCCTCTTGTCACCTTCACTCCTCCATTAAGACCAAAGTCTCGGGCTGATCCTGAGATCCCCCAGAGAGCTAGTCTAGACATTACAATTGAGGAAACAAATAGCCCCTGGAACTCCCCTGTATTTGTTATAAAGAAAAAATCTGGTAAATGGAGTGTTGACAGATTTAAGACAAGTAAACTCAGCTTTGAAAGACATGTGTTCTTTATAAGCAGGTTTGCCATCCCCAAATATGATCCGCAGGGAATGGCCCTTATGGATAATAGATATTAAAGATTGCTTTTACTCTATCCCTCTTCACCCTTAGGACAGAGATAAATTTGCTTTCTCCGTATCAACATGTAATTTTCAAAGACCTGTAGGGCTGGGGATCAACCCCAGAGGTGGTAGGCTAAATGATAAATGACCAATGAATGTTACAAATATGGGAAAAATATGGATTCATATTACAGTTGACACTTATTCAGGCTTTATTTCTGTATCCTCCCAATGAGGAAAAGCTGCTTCAATGTAATAAATCACCCATTTCACTGTTTTGACTCTACTGGCATCCCACACACCATTAAGACTGATAAAGGACCCTCATATAACTCAAAAATATTAAAGCAGTTGTTACAGGAATTCTCCATACATCACATTTTTGGGATTCCTTACAACACTCAGGACAGGCCATTTGTAGAAAGGACTGGACCTCCAGGCTCAATGACAATGGGAATGCAGATAAAACTGCTAAAAAACATCAAACACTGGTTTGACATCTCTTTCATGGTAGTTAAAATTAGAATCACGGATTGCTCTGTGTGTTGTTATGCTGCTATTGTTTTGGGAAAAGCACTCCCTGTTGTACCAAGAAAAAAAGCAAGTGAGACACAAAAACCCAGAGACGCTTACAATTACAGAGTTGAGGGAACCAGATCCTAGCTGAATGTGCTTGCATTATACATGCATGAAATATATTTATTTATTATATATAATATATATATATACATTATATATAATTGTGTATATACTGCAATATATGTCCATGCTCGCTTGAATACTTCCAGTGAAGATTCACTTCATGAAATGATGCAATCCAAATTGGAGAGCTAATTGTTGGAAAGTTCACACTGAACTCAAATCACAGGAACTTTCTAAAATTTTGTGCATAGTTTTCTCTTCTGGGTCCAAAAAGAACCAGCCTGGTTTTCTCTGCCCCAAGACAATCCTTCAGATATTTGCAGATTGTGACCATGCTCTCCAGAAAGCTTTCTTCAGTTATTTCAATAATTCACTTTGATGACATAATTTCACATCCCCTCCCATCCTGGTCACATCCACTGGAGAAGATCTCGCTCTTTCTTTAAGATGTGGAGCCCATGATTGGACACAGAACTCCACGAGGATATGGTCAGAGCTGAAGTCATCCATAACCTCCCTACCACCTGTGATGTCCTCACAGGTAGATGAGATCCTCCATGAAGCCATGGAGTTGGTCCAGGGACCTAGATGGTTACTGCAGACAGCAAAGCTGAGCTCAGAAGGATCTAACAACATGGAAAGGCTCAGATCATGGTTGGAGAAAGTGTTGTGTGAGGATCAGGGAGCTAAATCAGAGGTGCTTAGCATAAGTATAATGGGATATCCTAGTCACAGCAATACTCAGACTGTTTGATAAGAAACACAAGAGAGGACTGGAAATCTCTATCAGTGGAGGGATTTTCACACTAAGGAAGTTATGCATCCATAAAGTATTGAAAGACCACATTCAGCAGGATGATTTCAGAGAGGCCTGAAGAGATTTACATGAACTGATGCTGAGGGAAATGAGCCTCATTTCCAGGAGATCATTATACGTGGCAACAGCAAGATTACATGATGATCAGTTCTGATGGACATGACTCTCTTCAACAATGAAATGATTCAGGTCAGTTCCAAAGGTCTTGTGATGAAGAAAGCCATCTGCAAACAGAAAGAGAACTGTAGGAACTGAGTGTACATCACAACATAACATTTTCACTCTTTTTGTTGTTGTTTGCTTGCATTTTGTTTTCTTTCTCATTTTCCCCCTTTTGATCTTATTTTTCTTGTGCAGCATGATAATTGTGGAAATATGTATAGAAGAATTGCATATATTTAGCATATATTGGATTACTCGGTGTCTAGAGTAGGGGAGGGTGGAAAGGAAGGGAAAAACATTTGTAATACAACATTTTGCAAGAATGAATATTGAAAATTATCTACATGTATGTTTTGAAAATAAACAGCTTTAATTAAAAAAAGAAAGAAGATCAGATTTATTATTACAGCTGCCCCATCACAAAACAATGAGAATTTATTAAGGACTTTCTCCATCCCAAAATACATTGTTTTAGGACCACAATTTTACACATGACTGACAGCCTCTTTGTCATCCAATCCAATAGGAAACCTTTCCTAGGAGGGCAGCTTCTCTGGGACTCCAGGTTGTGAAATTTTATGAAACACTGTTGAGGTTATGAGGTAGAGTAAGACTCTTCCCGTACCAGGTCACTAGAATGATGAATGATCAGGTGACAGGGTGAGACCCCTCAAATATATTGGAAATATGGGGCCCTGCCTGCCACAAGTCATCCCAAAAGAATTTATAAGCATAGACCTATAAATGAAAGGGTAAAGATTTTATTACACAGTTAAGAACAGGCTAAATCCATGATCATCTTTAGCAAGGAAAAGGATTTTAGCCATTAACAAGAGGAAACACAAGTTCCCTAGTGGAACTCACAATCAACCAGAAGGAAGACACTATTAAAGGAAAGATGCCAAGAGTTGGAATTAAGCTACTGACTGATGAACTAAAATGAATAGAGAAGTTTAGCAGACTAATCATTAACTGGTGGGCTAAACCTAAAAGGGATTTAGCACCCTAAAAAGAGTTAGCCAAGATCTATAGTAGGAGCAAATCTATGATAGGGGAAATATAATCTTGGGGTTTTGACATAACTTGTTTTTCTAGTTTGGTGTAGTAAAGTTGAAATTTTTAAAGATCTTCACTTTGGGTGAGACTGTAGCTAAAGTCCACAATGCAATGATCTTGTGATTTGACCTTATCTTTGGAGGCAGAAGGGATATGATTATATCTGGCCCCGTGACACACATTTCCTCTTCCTGTCCCCCAGACTTCACAGATCCACAGCCCTTGGCTTAATGGACTGACGCTTCCTATCTGGTCCCGACTCCGTTCCTGTGTGAGCAGGAGCTAGTTACTCACCCACTCCTCTTCCACACTGGGAAATCTGGGCTGATCTTGCAGACTCACAAGATTGTCATTATTGTCTTTAGCAAAATGGGTTTTTTTATGAGTCTTTCTTCCCTTCTTATACTACAAGCTACAAAGGAAGTAATGGTAAAGATTCTGGCCTCCATACCCTAGGATAGAGTTCCTACAATGTCTAGTCTTAAGATTTGAGGGAGACTGCCAAATTGGGTCTGTAGCAAGTACTCTTCACCCCTTTCTTGCTTGAAGTCTCCCCTCCTCTCCCTCCTTAATGTTGGTGCCATCCTTCTGAGATGTTTTCTAATTTGTCCTCAACTGGTCTTACTTGTAGAATCCTGTCCATATTGTCACCTCCATTATGAGAAAGGGACTTTTACCTTTCTTTGTTTCCCCATTTCTTAGCACATGGTCTGAAACATAGCAGGTGTTTACACAATAATATTGACCAAGCTAATCAAAGGCCTCTTGAGTTCTTAGACCTCCCTTCTTTCCATCCTTCCCATTCAGCTCCATCCAGAGACATCTTAGATCAAGTTCTTGTGTCATCACCATTCGCTCCTCCCAAAGAATGGCTAATGGTCCTCCTTCATTGTGCTAATTTTTTTTTATTTTATTTGGGGCTATTATTAAAAGTTTTTTCCCCTTTATTTTAAAACTTTTTTTTATTTAAAAAGTGGGCATGGGTGGATTATTTATTTCAACAATTTTGGGGCCCTTTAAAACCAAATTGTTGTTTTCCAAATTTTTTCCCTTCCCCTCCCCACCCTCTTTCCTTTCTATTTAGTTGGCCCCCAAGTAGGGGGTTTCCCCAAAATAACGGGTTAAAATTTTCATGGACTTCCCCACCTTTACAGGGGCAAACCTTCCACTCCAGGAGGAAAAAAAGCAATGGGTGGTATAGTTCTAGGCAAGGATTTTGGATCTTTCCTCTGGGGGAAGGCCTTCTCCTAAGGGGGGGATTTGCGGGGGAGGGTCCTGGGGGCGGAAAAGATGGAAAGGGGGAGGAAGAGGAGAAATCCTAAGTCCCCTCGGGCCTTTGATCCCCAGAAGAAGGTCCACTGAGGAAGACCTCGTCTTCCAGAAGGAGGAGATGACCCAGAGGTCTAAAGGCACTTCTGTCTGCCTTACCTGTCGGGGCCACACTTAAACCCAGAGGATTTAAAAGAAACAGGGGGTACACAGACGGATCCCTGGAGGCCTTGGGAACCTCAGGCAGGGGGGTCGCCCCGGAGGCTCCTGATCCGGGGAACCCAGCCGCTGGGAGGGAGGGGGGGAGGGGGAAGAAGGGAGAAGGGAAAGGGGAAGCCCGGCTCGGGTTTTCCAAGGACAGAAAGAGGCTTGAAGGAGCTTTCTTCCAAGAAGGGAGGAAACCCAAAACCCATCCATCCCATCCGACACTAGGGTTTCACCTGGGGGGCACCCAAGGGGAAGGGGTTTAAGCAGAGGAGAAAGGGTTGGAAGCTCCAAGTTCGGCGGGTCACCAGATCCAGGTTAGACTCTTGCGGGGCGGGAACCAACCTTTTCCTGCCAATGAGTTTGGGGCCAAAGGGGAGAAAATGCCAGGGGTTTAGTGAAAAGGGCCCTTCCGGGTTTGAAAGCCAGGGATCGGAGTTCAAAACTTTTTTCCCTTTTTCCACAATTCAGTAATTCCAATTACCGGATAGCTTCTTTCTGAAAAAGAAGGGAGGAACTCAAAACTGGTTTTTTGTCCCAGCCCAAATTTTTCCCATTTCGTCCTTGCCTTGGGCTTTGAACTTCTGAAACAAGCCCGAGAGGGCTTGAAAATGGTTAAGTAAAATTTCCGGCTGGGGCCAGGATTGGGCCCGGTCCCTCCCCACCCCACCCCTTCCCAGCAGCCCCAGGACCAACCCTTATGCGGGAGGAAACTAGTGGCCTTGGTCCTCAGGAACATGGGTTGCTCCCTCTTCCTTCCTCCCCTCGCCATTTAGCTGGACCAAGCAGGGGGCTTCTCTGTTGTTTAAATTTAGGGAAGAGTGGGCACAATGTCCGGACTCCCCAACCCCCACCCCCAACTTGGTCCAAAAGCCCAATGAGACCTTCTCATGGTTAAAGGGATCAGGGCCTGGCTCCCGGAAAAGGGTTCCCCAAGGCTCCCTGCCTCCCTCCCTCCCCTGGTGCACCGTGCATACCTTGTATCTTGTTTTCAAACTCCATGGGTTGCACAGGCATTTAACGGATTTAAGGCGCCATTCCCTTTTGTCCCCCCATTCCCCCTAGTCTGGGTAGGTTCCCAAGGGAGTCGAGTGCAAACATATGAAGTGTTAAATTCCCTTCTTACTTTTTCGCCCTGAAGGAAAAAAAAAGATTGAAAAATTGTAATTTAATTAAGGGTTCAAAGACAAATAACAAGTTGAAAATTGTGCCCATTTTGGCCATGGTCCAAAAAATTCCTTTTTAGCGGGGGGAAGGAAGGGAGGAAGAAAGGAAACATTCCAAAACCTGGAAAATACCACTAGAAACCAAAGAAAAAAAAAGAAATTGTTTTAAAACCAAGGTCAAGTAATTTCAAAGGGCTTAAAAATTGGAATGAAACAAACCAAATAATGAAACCATAGGAAAAAAAAATTAAACAAAGGTTAAAATATGGACAGGGAAAAAAGGAGAAAGTCAAAAACACTGGATCACTTAAAAAGAAAAGGGAAAAAAAAGAAAAATTGCTAAAGGACAAAATGAAATTTTAATTTACTAAACAAAACTAAATAAAAGAAAAAGCAATAAGATATCTGGGAAATAATAAAAAAAATAAACAATTTTTTCTTTTTATGATTCTGGGACTTTTATAAGGGGGTATTTTATGGTACTTTATATGAATGGTGGTATTTTTAAACAGAACTTAAAAATAAAAACAAAAATACCCAAATAAATTTGGCTAAATTGAACATTCTTTTAAGGGAAAGCTTTAAGGGACTTGATTAATAAGAAAAGATTTTTTTCCAAACCGGTTCCTTTTTAAAAGTACCCTTTTTGGGAACTTAAAATTTTCTTATAAACTTGAAACCATCCAGCATAAAAGGGTTAAAACAGGGGCCATGGGAAATTTCTTAAAAATTTTGTTTTTGGGAAAGAGAAAAACCCTATACATGGATTGCAATACTTATAAAGGTTTACAAGTACACCTTTCTGTCCATTCCACCCAATCCCTGTGATAAATCCGGTTTTGGTTCAAAAATTTAAATTTTGTGAGCAAATCAGAGCAAAATAACCAACCTTTGTCCTTTTAAGGCTTTTTCCCAATCCTTTGGCTCCATTGGATTTTTCCCTGTTCTATGTTAAGGTTTTTTAATTTGTTTACAACAGGGCATTTTTGCTTAAAGAAGAATTTTTCTTAAATTATCGTTGTCTTTGCTATTGTTTATTAGGCGGAAAAATTAGTGACCGTTCTATAAGTTTCAAAAACGAAATTACCTCCTGGTCCTTATAATCAAAATTTAGAGGTAATCAGATGTTGAGGAAGGCCTTCCATGGAGATCCAGGCCTTGTCTCTTACTTTGAGCCAATACCGGTTGAGAAAAAACCACAGGGACCATCATGCAAAAGGAAAAAAGCATTCAAGTGCTGGAAGGAATCAGATGAACAATGCATCTTTCTTGGAGCCTCCTTTTCCTTTTGTTAAATAGGGTAGGATCCTGGAGGGTATTCTAAAAATAAAGTTAAAACCTAGAAGGCACTTTTAGCTGCCTTTTTTTTAAATGGGAAAACTGAGGACAAGGAGGTTGTCAGCATTGGAACTGAAACAGAGCCTAGAATTATAAAAAGTGAGCACTCAGCCCTTTCAAAAGCTTTGGGATTTTCATAAATTAGGAGAATAACTGGGAACAGAATAATGGGGCAGATCTTCTACTTTTGGGGAAAAAGCCCTGAAAAAGTCAAACCCGGGATCCCAGGACCTTTCTTTAATTCAGAAAATAAAAAACATAGCAAATCAAAATAAAAAGTTCTTTCCAAGAGATCAACATAATTTTTAAAATAAATTATGAATTCGTATTATGGACCTTGAATTGAATGAGTGGTTAGTGAGGGCAAAAAAATCCATTGGATAGGGTCTGAAGTCAGGGCCTAATTAATCTAAACAAATTTGGTAAATCTTTTTATTGGTTATTGCTTTTCTGCCTCAGTTTCTAGAAGTCTGAAGTGGGAGGATAAGGCACCTACCTCCCAGGGTTTTGTAAGGATTAAAATAGTTTTAATTTTAATTTTAAAATTTAAATTAATAAAATTTTAAACCAAAAAGGGAAGGAAATAAGGGGGAAGGTTTTTAAAAGTTGTAAATAAAGGCAAAAAAAAAAAAGGATTTAAAAAAAAAGGGGGTTTTGGGAGGAAAGGAATGGTGGGCCCCTTTGGGGTTTTTTGTTGCAAATGTTTGGAAAGGGACCCCCTTTTGAGGGTTTTTCAAAAACCCAAGGGGGGGGGGGTTTCCGAAGGCCCGGGGGAAATACAAGTAAAGTTTTTTTTGGTTAAAAAAAAACCCGGAAAAGGGGAAAATTTATAAAGGTGGGCTGGGAAGTTTCCCAACCCAATAAAAAAAATGATTCCCAATTTCCTATTTTGCAATAAATTTTTCCCCGTTTTTTTAAAGAATTTTGGGGAAAACTTTTTTGGAAATTTTAAAAAAAAAATTATTTAAAAAGGGGTTCCCTTTTTGGGGGGAAAAAGAGGGAAAAATTTTTAAAAAATTTTTAAACTTTAAAAAAGGTTTTTTAAAAAAAAAAGGGGTTGTAAAAAAATTTTTTGGGGAAAAAGGGTAGTTTTGGGGCGGATGTAACCCGGGTTCCCCCATTCCCATCCCCAAACCCTTAGGGGGTTTTTGGTTTTTCCCCCCCTTTCCTTCCCCAGCCCTTTTGGTTTAAAAAATAAGGAAAAACCCATTTTAAAAAGAAAAAAACCCAGAAACTAAAAAATTTTCCAATTTCCCCGTGGGAAGTGGATTTTTTGTAAAAAAAGGGAGCCCTTTAAACTTTCAGGGGTTAAAAAGCATTTTGGGATTTCCCAAAAAATTTTTAAAATTTTTCCCGGAAAAAGGGAAGGGAAGGAAAAAAAATTTTATTTCCCTTTTTTTTGTTCCTTAACCCTAGTTTAAAAAAATAAAATTTTTCCTGGGATAAAAAAAAAATTTTTAAGCAATTTTTAAAAGGGGTAAAAAACCCCAAACAAAAAAAAAATTTTTTAAAAATTTTGTTTAAAGGGGGGGAAAATTTAAATCAAGGTTGGTTATTTCTCCCCTTTTGGGTTTTTATTTGGGGGAAAAAATTGAAAATTAAAAAATTTTCAATTCCATTAACGAAGAAAAATGGGAAAAATGGCCAGTTTCTTTCCCGAAACAAAGGCCCCGGTTGGAATTTTTTTTAAACCCCCACCCCCTTTGGGGAATTTTGTCCTTCGCTTCCCTAAAATTCCCCTTTAAAATCTAAGGGAAATAAATTTACTTTAAAAAATTTTTTAAAACCCGGGGTTTTTTCCCCACCAGGGTTCCCAAAAACTTTTTTTCCTTTTCCCCAGTTTAAAAAAGGAAATTTAAAATTTTTAAATTAAATTTTTTAAAAAAATTAAATTTTTTAAGGTTCCTTTAAAAAAATTTAGAAAAAAACCCCCTTGCTATTTAAATTTTCCAAATTTTGGGTAATTTAAGAAAGAGTTTAAATTTTTAAAATTTTAATTTGAATAATTTTCCCTTTTTTTGGGTTTTTGGGGGTTTTTTGGGGTTTAAATTTAAATTTTAAAAATTGGGGGAAAATAAAAAAATTTGAAAATTTGGAAAAAAAAGTTTTAAAAATTTAAAATGGGAAAAAAAGGGGGTTAAAAACTTTTTAAAGTTTCCCAAACAAATTTGCCCCTTTTCTCCAAAAAAAAAGGGGGAAAAAAAAAAAATTTTTAAGGGTTTTAAAATTTAAATTTAAGAATATTTTTTTGTTTTTTTTTCTCCCTGTAAATTTTGGGCCCCAAAACAGAAGGGAAAAATTTAAAGAAAAAAATTAATACTTTTGGGGCTAAAAAATTAAAAGGGAACTAAGAAATTTTTTACCAAATTAAAAATTTTGGGGGAAAAGGAAAAAAAATTTTTCTTCCCTTTTTTTCCCAAATTTTTTAAACAAATCCCAAAGAAGAAAAAATTTTCAAATTCAATAAAAAATTTTTAAAAAAATTTAAAGATAGGGAAAAAAGAAAAGGGTTTAAAAATTTTTCTTGGAAAAAAGAAACATTTTGGGGTTTTGGGAAAAAAAAAATTTGTTAAAAAAATTGAAAAAACTTTAAAAAAGCCGAAAATTTTAAAAAAGGCATTTACAGTTTTGGGCCAAAGAAAAGAGGGGTTAAAAAAAATTCATTTGGGAACCAATTTTGGGTTGGTCTTTCCCTTTTTAAATTTAAAAACCTTTTTAAAATTTTGGGTTTTTCCCAAAAAAAAAATTAAAATTTTAAATTAAAATTAAAATTTTAGAAAATTTAAAACTAAAATTGAAAAACCCCAAAACCCCAAATTTTTTTGGAACCCCGGGGGGTTTTTCCTTTAGAAAAGCCGGTTTTTCCCAAAAAGGGAATCTTCCCCAAAGGGTTTCATTTGGGGGGTATTGGAATTGGGGGAAAATTCCTTTGACCCTTTTTTAATTAAAACAAACCCAAAAAATTTTTGTTAAAATTAAAAAATTGGGAAAAAAAGGGTTTTTTTGGGGTTTTTAAATTTTAAAGGGAAGGGGAAAATTATTGGGCCCAAATATTAACCCAGAAGGGGAAATTTTGACATTTCCCCTTTTTTTTTTTTTTTGGGGGGGGAAAAAAAGGGGTTTTAAATCCTTTTCATTTTTTAAATTATTTCAAAATTTATTTTGGGGATTTTAAAATTTAAACTAAAGTAAAAAAAATAATTACCCCAGCCCAGACTTAAATTTTCCCCCCCCCGAAAATTAAAAAATGAAGGGAAAAATTTTTTTTAAAAAAGGAAAGGAGGGGGAAAAAACCCATGGGCCCTTTAAAGGATTAAGAGGGCCCGGAATTTTAAAAAAGGGAATTTGAAAAAAAGGAGTTAAATTAAAGGAAGATATTTTCCCCTTAAATTTAAAACCAAAACCTTTAATTTAATTTAAAGGGAAAACTTCCCCCCAAATTCCATTTAAAAAGTAAGTAAACAAAAATTTAAAATTTTAAAGGGGCCCGGGTTTTTTAAAACACCTTTTTTTTAAAGGGAAATCTTAATATTTAAAGGACCAAGGGGGGTTTAAAATTCAAAATTATTTTTAAAATTTTCATCTCCCAAAGGGATTCCCAGAAAAAAATTTTTAAATTTAAAGTAAAAAAACAATTTAAAAGGGCAGGTGGTTTCAAATTCCCTCCCTTTTTTCTCCCTATTAAATCCGGGAAATTTAAATTTTTGAAAGGGGGGGCCCTGTTTTTAACCCTTACTCAAAAACAAAATTTTAAACAAAAACAAAAACGTTTTTTTTAACCTGGGCTTCCACGTAAAAACCAAAAGGGGAAACTTCAAGGGATTTAAAAAAAAAACCAAGAAATTTGGGGGGTTTTTCACCCTTTTGGGGGAAGAAAACCCGGGAATTTGGATTTTCCCCCGGTTAAAACCCGGGTTTCGAAAGGGAATTTGATTTTTTAATTTAAAACCCTTCCAAAATTTTTGGAAAAATCAAAACCCCCAATGGAAAGGGCTCCCAAAATTCCCTTTTTTTTGGTTTTTTTTGGGAATTTTTTTTTTTCCTTTGGATTTTTCCTTTCCCGTTTAAATTTTAAAAATTTATTTTTTTTTTTTGTTAGGGTTTAAAAAAAAATTTTGTAAATTGAAGTAAATTTTTAAAACAAATTTTTTAAAACTTTTTTGGGGCACTTTGAAGGGTAAGCCAAATTTTATTTATTAACCCCAGCGATTAAAGCACCTAATATTTGAAGGACTAAGACTCTACATTAAGATGGTTGCCAGGCCTAGTGATGGTGACTCTCCACATTCCCCTCCCTTTTCTATTACTCTGCTCACATTCTGACTTCACACTTAACCCCTGTATAACCCTGAGGAAACATCCCTCTGCCACAATTTGCTCTTGTAAAGAGAGAGGGCTGGAGTACCTGGTCTTTGTAGTCCCTTCCACCTCAATATCTTTGCTTTTAAATCACTGCTCAAATGCAAACTCTTCTTAAGCACTAAATGAGAGGCATGTTGTTTGGTTTTCTTTTGACCTAGGGCTACCATGGCCAAAGAACTCACCCCCAAATGGCCAATCAGCTGAGCATGAGCCTCTCCATATGTAGTAAGAGAAACTTTCCAGAATGACACACAGTAGCACACTTCTGGGGTTTTCTGGGTCACCTCCTTGGTTTGATGAGTCAACAAAACCAGGCATTGTACCACTGTGCCACATTCCTTGCCCTCATGAGCTTCTCTGTTCTCTCCTCTAAGGCAGATTCAGAGATGAGTGGAGGTGTTGAGGTCACCACATCTACACTCAGATTCTGAAGGCCATATCTTAGAACCAACAATCTGAGTGTGCCCAATGCATCCTAAAATCCTAAAACCTCAGAATTGCAGATGAGAGACATCCTGGAATTTCTTCCCTGGGCATTTTGTCAGGTTGTCCCTATATCTGGAAGGTTCTGCTATATTCTCTTAACCTTTAGGCTCTGGGGCTTCCCTTGAGTCCCAGCTATTATCACTTCTTCCCCAAGAAGCCTTTCCCAATTCCTCTTCATTGTAGTGCTTTCCCTCTGTTGATGATCTCTCCAATAATCCTATCTACCATATTGGTACAGAGCTTGCAAATTGTCTCATTCCTTTAGACAACAATCTCCTCAAGGGCACTGATTTCTTTCTGCTTTTCTTGGTATGCCCCATCCTTAGCACAAGATAAGTTACAGCAGTGTTTATTGACTGCCTCTCTGTGAGGGAAATAGGGAAAAAGGAACAACACACCCCGCCCCCCCCCCCCCATATCATCTTCATCTATTTGCTGGGTGAGCAGGGGTGGGAAGGAGGAAGATATAGTCCATTTGGAATTCAGGCTCAGGAGATACCAAGGAAATCTTCTGTCTGTATTTCTTTCCTTCCAGGTGAGGCCATCACCATGTATGAAAACATTGTTCACTTTAGAGGCTCAGCTCTGCCTGCACAGGTAGGGACACAAGGCCTTCTTCAATTATTTCTAGGACTCTGGGATGTTTGTTATGGAGTCCAAAAACCTGGAGATTCTTCCTGACTCACACCCTTAGGCTTTTAGTGTACCTGAGAGATTGCAGGATCACTGGAGCACCCTAATGAGCAGCAGAGTGTCTGAAGGAGAGTGAAAAGGTGGGTGAATATTCCCTAGCATTGTCAAGAGGTCTGGTTGTAGACCAGTTTTAAGAGGAGAAAAGTTTTGGAGGAGATGTGGTGGTAAATGGGGACCTGATCACTATCTTTGGAGGCACAACATGTGGGAGAAAAATAGATTTGGCCTCCTTGACTCCACAGGGCACAATAGGGAATAAGGAATGGGATTTGTAGAGGTCAGTTGAGACAATGTCAGGAAAACTTCCCAGAAATAAGATGTCAAATGTTCTTTCTACAAGATGCCCATCTCTCTAGTTCAAAATGTCATCAACTCAGCCCTGAAGTATTGCAACAGCTTCTTCACTGGTGTCCTTAGAGTCTTCCCTCTCCTCCACACAGCTGGCAAACACATATATAAGCATAGGTCTAACCAAGTCCCTGTCCTTCATCACAAAGACTTAAAGGCTCCCTGTTGCCAGGAAAAGAAATCATGACCACACATAGTTTGTTTAGCTCCACTTTCTGAGTTCACTGGTGTGAGAAACTCCCATTCTCAACATTTCTGGGATAACCTATAGACTTGGAGTTCTGCTAGTCATAAAAACCTTAAGGGTTTTCCCCAGATTCTGAAGGCCAGTTTGTGGCAGAGGCCAGGCCTGAAATCTGCTGCTTCTGACTTCCAGGCCAATTCATTCCCACTAATCCCTGTTCCCTGGATGGCTCTTAGGTCAGTTTTACCAGATTTATCAGACTTTGTTGTCCTTGCTGAACTCAAAGTTTCAAAACTAATCAGTCCCACTGTTGTTGTAAGGACACCACCTTCCATCTGTCCTGCTGGCTCTCTGTTCAGGTTATGTCCCATGCCTTGAAGAAATTTCCTCCTCACTTCCCTCTCATGGAAGCCTGTTCCCTCTGCCTAGTTCAGTTCAAGTGCTAAACCCAACCAGGAGCCTTTCTGCCCATTTATTGCTCATGCCATTCCTCTGCTCATCTGTCTCTATATGTTTGGTATCTAATTGTCTCTGTGCTAATTATTTATTCCTGATAGAATATCAGCTCCTCAAAAGCAAGATTCTCTTTCTTCTTAATTCATCCCATAAATAAAGGAATGAATGATTATTCATTCAGTGAATGATTCATATTCACGTCATATTCAGAGCTTTAAGAACAACCCTCTCCTAAGTGAAGAATTTATTAATACATGTAAAAGTTTTCATTGCTCACCATGAGATCATTTTTAAATTAAGAAGTTTGCATGTATTGAGAAATGGTGGCCAAAAGGGGACATTTTGCTTTGGGAAATTACAGAGATGGTAAAAAGCAACAGATGTCAGAGTTGGCTTGCTTATGGTTCCAGAACTGGAAAATAGAAGAAAAAGGAGGGTAAAGAAAGTGATGCTCAGTTTGTCAGATAGAGGAGTGAAAGGATCAAGTCCTGAAGTGCTTATTTTATGGATCAATCATGGAAGACAGTGAAGAGCCATCAAGAAAGGAAGTGACTCCTGGATGGAGCCTAGGATTTTGTTGGTGGGCACCTAATGAGACAAACACTACTAAGGACAGAGAGGTTTTTGTAGCCAGAGTTCCAGGCAGAGAAAACAAGTCTTTCCAGGATTTATGCACAATATCTCGCACAGAGTATGTCCTAAATAAGTTCTTGTTGAATGGATGGAGTTGGATTTGACTCTGGGACATGGCATCCTATGCCACACTGGGAGTCTCTTGGAAAGGTTAAAGGGTGCCTTGTCACATGATTTGTAGAGGACATTGGCAGTAGAGTCTAATGGTCTCTGAGGTCTCTTCTAACTCAGAGGATCCATGACTATGAAATCTCTAGGACCCCTTCTGATTGTCACATTTCATAAGATTCCTTCTAACTCAAGCAGTCTCTGTCCTAAATTCCAACTCTGACTTTGGAGGCTTTTAGTAGCTATTTTTTTCATTTTCCCAGGGCTTGGGCTCCTCCCCTACTTTTCCTGAAGACCCACCTGAGAGTTCTTACGAGGTATGTGATCAAGGAGAGGCCAGAACTCTCTCAGAGACCAAGGGAGAGGTCAAAATGGTGGCTAAGAATGAAGTTCTTGCTGATGGGACAGAGAACAGGACTGGGGCCAGGATGGAAGGAAGTGGAGACATGGTTTATAGAGGGCAGGGTCCTCCTATTCCCAGTCTCCATTCTGGGATTCCAGTGACATCTCTACTCTCTATTTTTAGACATTGGATATCACAAAAGTGGATGTTTATGACAAGATTGATCCCTTGAGGAAACCTGAAGCCTAGGAAGAAACCTAGGGATGTTGGGACACCTATATGAATGGTGTAGGGATCACCATTCATGAAGAAGGGTTCAGAGGCATCTCCCAAGAAAGAAAGCAGAAACATTGAAGTCCATGAGAAAAAACAAATGGGAAAGACAGAAAGACTGGATTTGGGGAAAGGGGAGGTTTCTAGGGAGGCAGGGGCCCTCAGATGTCCCAGAAAGGATCAAGAGGAATGAAAGGAACCAGACCTATGTAACTGTCAAAAAGCAAGGCAGCCTGCGGGATGAGTTTGGGATCATATAGGGACCGTTGTTCATCAAGTGCTCCAATATTTTGAACATCACCATATTTTCCTGTCTTCTTTATTCCTTTTGTTCACATAAATATCATTTTGGAAACTTTCATGCATATTTCTGCTGAATGTGGGGGAATAGAATATCCATTACATCTGCATGGTCCTAAGATGCTGTGATTCTCAGCATCAAAGAATTCATGGTCTTGGACTGCTGAGTTCCCATGGAACAAGGAATTTTGTGATGGAGTATAGCTTGTCGGGGAAGTATACCTAATTTTAAGATCCCCTGAACTTAGAGTGTTTCTGTCCTAATGATCTGTCAATGATTCTAAACTTCTGGCTTTAGAATCAGTGATTCTGAGCTCCTCTTGACCTTAGAGGGCTATTGTTCTAACAATCTGTCTGTCAATGAATGTAAAAATCTTTTGACCAAGGAATATTATATTTCTTCCCTTAAACCTTAAGAAACATATATTAGTGATCCTGAGATCCCCTGACCTTAGAGTGTTATTGTTTTTTTGTTTTGTTTTGTTTTGCTGAGGCAATTGGAGTTAAGTGACTTGCCCAGGATCACACAGCTAGAAAGTGTTAAGTGTCTGAGATCAGATTTGAACTCAGGTCCTCCTGACTTCACGACTGATATTCTATCCACTGCACCACCTAGCTGCTCTCAAGTGTCATTGTTTTAACAATCTGCCAATAATTCTAAAGTCTCCTGGCCATAGAAAATTCCTACTAACAATTCTGATCATCAGATACATAATCTGGTCAGTGATAACCAAATTCCTGAAACCACTCCTCAGTTCTATCTCTGGCTCATAAAATTAGCATATCAGTTTCATGAACTCCATAAATTTGTCTCTTTGCTCCTGATTCTTTGCTAAATTCTTTTAGAACTTAGCTCGCTTCAATTGACATTACAATTACAATAAAGGTGGCCCCTTGAATTGGATATGGGTTCAAGCCAGCAAGATTTTTTGAGACACGTTGCAACACTGGTCTGCGACTCCCAATCTTTTGGGGTCCCTTCCCAACCTCAACAATTTGTGGCCTGGTATGGGGAGAGCCTGGCCTCCCCTAGCTTAATTCCCTCCTTGTCAAGATAAGCCACAGATTTTTTTCACCCTCAATCCTATAGCTAGAACACAAAGCAACTAGGAAAAGTCTTATCTGGGTCTTCATGAGCTCCAATTTTCCTTGAATTAGAATTGGAAATTCTTGAAATTGTAGGCAAAGTTCCTAAGGAATCTTTGCCACCTTTCTGCCTTCTTTGGGATGCAGAGGAGACAAGGTGCTACAGGATGGCTTTTGGCAAAAAAAAAAAAAAAAAATTCTGTGGGTTTTGCCAAAGATGGGTCAGTCCTCTTTCATGTCATTTTTGTCTGTTTCTGTGTCTTTGCAAAATGTTTGTGTCCTGTTTGTTCTGTGAGCTAGATTCTGTTACCTGGAAAAACTTTAAATGCTGCCAACAACAACAAAAACTTGTATGCTGTAGTTGAATTCTGGGAAGATTTCTTAACATCCTTGATTCCCACTTTAAAAAGGGGGAAAGGACCTCAGCTCTGGCCAAACTGAGGACTACAGAAATAAAGTTAGCTAATGAAAAATAAAATAACATCATAGCAAATTGTCAAATTTTTAGAGCAATGATTGAGCAGTCTGATAATTTGTCATTTTTAAATTGCAAGAGAAAATCCTTAAACATTGGGAATAATACTGGGAAACTACCCCATTGTGAAAGAAAAGAAAAAGAAAAAACTAATGGTAAATAGCACCTTTTTGCTAACCCTTCCTTGACTCCTATCTTGTCCAAAATCCCTTTCTATTCCTTTGGGAAAGCACCCCTTGTGGTACTAAGAAAAATAGCAAGTGAGACTCGGTAAAATTTCAAGTGGAATTTATTTGCTGATGGCTACAAAGGGCATAGCCAAATCAAGAGCCCAGAATAGTGGGAGGCAAGAGTTTATAAAGGCTAAGATCACAAGCTAGAGGGTCGTTAATAGTGTAAGGAGGAAAATAGAGAAGCAGACATCAGTAGTTTATTAAGAGCTGGGGAGTTCAGAGAACAGGGGTACAGGATGGGGTGCTCTGACCCCAGTGCACAAGGACATGGCATTCTGCTTAGATAAAATACTCAGGTAAGTGGGGGGATAGGGCAAGCAGGAGCTAGTACACAATCCCCACTTCTCATAGGAGAAAGTCAAACTACTGATCATCAGGATCTGGGAAGGATCCTGTGAAGGTCGATATCTGGGATTTTGTATGAGAAGGAGCTTAACTGAATTAATGCAGGACTGGATGAATCATGTCATATGGGAAAACAGATAGGGTTCTGTAGGAAAGATCAGAGCAAGAAGTAAAAGTCCCAAGATCCAGCCTGGATATATTTACATCACAATGAATAACAGAGTAAGCTAAGGACAGATATGATTGGAGGGGAAGAGAATAGTAAAGATTTGGGGGTTCCAGATAAATGAAGGACAGGAACCAAGGGAGGTGGCCAGAGGGGCAGGCAGTGCTGGTCCAGATAAGGGGCCGATGGGGAAGTAGGACAGTCCAGGGGCTTCTTTAGAGTTCTTTAGGAGGACTCTTAGATCCTAGCTATGACAAATAGTGTCTGGATCAGCATGTCTGAGGCTCCATGTATGAAGGGTCCTACAAAAAAGCCTCGAAGGAACTTTGACAGTTATGTAAAGAGAATTGCAGGAGCCAACCTCACAGTTTATGGGGGACTGCCATTTTGGGGATAATAACAACTGATCAACAGTAATTGATGGGCTCTTTTCTGGGGGTCCCAAGAGACCCAGGCCATAAGAAGTGGAAGCACAACTTAGGAGTAATAATATTGGAATGAACTGAACCAGCTATGCCCAGAAAAAGAACTCTGGGAGATGATTAAAAACCATTACATTGAATTCCCAATCCCTATATTTATGCACACCTGCATTTTTGATTTCCTTCACAAGCTAATTGTACAATATTTCAGAGTCTGATTCTTTTTGTACAGCAAAATAACGTTTTGGTCATGTAGACTTATTGTGTATCTAATTTATATTTTAATGTATTTAACATCTACTGGTCATCCTGCCATCTAGGGGAGGGGGTGGGGGAGTAAGAGGTGAAAAATTGGAACAAGAGGTTTGGCAATTGTTAATGCTGTAAAGTTACCCATGCATATATCCTGTAAATAAAAGGCTATTAAATAAAAAAATAAAATAAAATCAGGACTTGAACTCAAAAAAAAAAAAAAAGGAGTAATAATATTGGGACGGGTCAAAGCAGGTAGCATCCCCTGTAAAGAAGCCAGGACATGGATAGTTACCCCTATTTGTTTGCATGGCTCTTGCATTGGAGGCAGAGTTGCACCCACCACTATTAGAGGATTGGGTTTCATGAATTGACTGTCTTTGAGACCCTTGGTTTCACCTGCTTTCCTCTGCCCAGAAGGTCCAAAATGTTTGGTTTCCATTCTTTACAGTCCAAGTATTCTTTCTTTTAAAGCATAGAATCAAAAGAGACAAGAGTACTCAGAAGAAACATGAGAAAGATTTGATTTGAGGGGATCGGGTCTAGATTCTGCCATTTGCTGAATGTTTCGAGTTTCAGTTGTCTGTAGTATAGCCACATAAAGATGGAGTCCACTTTAACTGCAGTTGGTGTGGTCAGGATAACAGTTTGGGATCCCTTCCAAGTGGACTCAAGCCTCAAAGATATGAATTTTGGGGCAAGAACTTTGTCCTTAGGTTAAAAGAAGTGGACAGAATGGAGGAACAGGTATCACAGACTATTTTCTAGAGTTTGCTTCGTGTCTCTTGCAATTCCTGTAAGAACTTAATCAAGGAAGAGTTAATAATTTTGGCCCACAAAAAGATACAGAAGCAGACATCAGTACTTATAACCTTTTTGAGAGCAGGGTTGTTCCAATAATGGGGGTACAGAACGGGGTGCTCTGATCAGAGAGCACAAGGACGTTGTCTTCTGCTTAGACAGAATGCTTGGGTAAGTGGAGGGATGGGGCAAGTAGCAGGTAGTACAACACCCAGAAGGTATAAGAGACCCTCTCCATTCCACTCCCCAGAGTCCTGAGTATATCACAGTTGTGGGGATTGCTAAGAAGATTGATATATCCAAATCCCTGTTTGCTAACTCTTCTCATCTCAGATCAGATTAAGTAAAGAAAATGCTAAGGAACTATAGGGAAACTCAATTTTTGCCTCACCTGTTGAAAAAGCAGAAACAGCAACGGCCATGGAACCCCAAACGACCTTGCCCAAACATCTCCCCAGCCCAGCTTGGGATAATGGGGATGGAATAGGGGTCAGGCTCCATGGTCAGCATTCCCTAAGCTCTAGCAGCTGAAACTATCATCAAAGGGAGATCCTAGCACCAGTCACCTCAGCCTTCAGCAGATTCAGTCCAGCAACTGCCTGGAAAGAATCTGAATGCCCCTGGCACCATCCAGCATGGCAGTGTGAGCTGAAAAAGCTAGTCATCTGTATTTGGCAAGCCAACTATTCTCTGTTCCAGTTACAGAAATTTATTAGCTAGGTAATTTATGGCAAATTATTTTATCTCTGCCCAGTTTTATGATTTGTAAAGACAAATAGTAATGGTTGCTATGAAGATCACACCTGATTACAAAAGTGCTTAGCATAAAACAAAGCAATATAAAACTGCTATATTGTATATAATTGCTTCATATTTGATAACTTTATATGAGTTTTTAGATGTGACCAATGTACAAAGTCAATGTTGAGATAAATGATTTCTCTTTGCATAGTTTGTGTGTATATGTGTGTGTGTGTGTGTGTGTGTGTGTAAATAAAGTGTAAAGGTTAAAAAGCCTCTAGAAGCAAGGAATGCAATTCAAGGCATATGAGAGGACTGAGGGATGAGAGGTACCGAGACACAAGCTAGTCTTACGTTGAGGTGGGGCATAGCCCCAGGAGGCAGTGTGTGACCCCAGGTATGACATCTCCCTCTTTAGCTCTCTCAAAGCCTAGCATGCCTCCCTCTTTCTTCTCAGGTCAATCCCTTTATGACCTGCTCGTCCTGGTTCCTAGAGGACCTTCCCCTTCCCCTGGATCCTCAAGGGGGTATAAATATATGCTATCTAAGAATACAGTTCTTTTTTGCTTCACCCCTGCTTCCTGGTGGTCTGTCTCTGTGGGATCCAAGTTGGTGCCCAAAGACAGGTAAGTGTGGCCTAGCGGTGCCATTGACAAACAGGCATTAAGAGTAGCTCAAAGAGGAGCTACCAGGTTAGAGTAGTCCATAAGAGGTGTAACATAAAGTAATTTGGAAATGCAACTAAATTAAGGCCTCTCTAGGATTAGGAGGAAAAGGCATAGAGGAAACAGAATCTCTTTCTTCCTTCTTGCCTCATTCCCTGACTGCAGCAGGAATACAGGGGTGAAGGGATAAGAGGGAGAGAAAGAAATTATATTCAGTTCAGTGAAATTTTTATTTCAGATATAATACTAAAAGCAGTTTTAAAGGAGCTCTAATCAAAGCCCACTAAAGGGATATGTAAATTGTAAACTCTTTGCACTGATAGTGTTAACAGAATATCCCAAACAGAGTTTGGGAAAATTAGGAAAACCCAAAAGCAATTTGCTACTACTTTAAAAACTCTGATAAACAAAAAGCCTGCTTTTGAGTTATCTAGAGACAGACTTCTGAAGATTGTCAATAAAAATTGGCACCTTAACCATGTTTTTGGCTCCCAAAAGAGAAATGATGTGTGTGAATTGGAAAATAACCAAATGGCAATTCAGTTTGTCTGGAACATTCATTTAGAATTTAGGGAATCTCATTAACTAAAGTTAGGTCAATTTAAATATCTGTTCTACTTCCATTCTAAGAATTGTCTTGTTTTTTCCCTAAACAAGAAGGAAACTTATTTAAGAAATTAGAAATTATACTTAAGACTATTTGGCTGTTACTTAGGAAAATTCTAAAATCGTTAACTAAGCTACTTGGCGTTATTTTCATCCCATTAAACCTAACATTGGTAGTTGGTATGTGTGGAACAAGAGGAATAAGGAGAAAGCCTTATCAGTTCACCTCCAAAGAATATGGCCAGAAATTTTTTTAAACAATAAATTCAAACTATCAATAGCTATATGAAAAAATACTCCAAATCACTAATGATTACAAAAATGCATTGGAACAGATATGCTGTTTCAAAGGATGATGGGAAGACGAAGGGCTAAATCTCTTGCTGTCTCAAACCCTGTAGTTTGTCAGATTGAAAGAACATATGAAACCCATCTGAAAATGGTGTTTAAGAGCATTAAACAAAATATGTAGGATTACCAAAAAAGCCAATTGTATTGAAATGGTTATCAAAATAAACTTAGAGCACCTGGGGGAGATTTCCTGAAGAGAAGGACATTTGATTCAGGCTTTAAAACTGAGTGAGATTCCAACAGACAAAGAGGGGATTAAAAAGCAGACATTGCTATTGTGCATTCACTTTACCAGTCCTGTCTGGCTCTTCTTGTCCTTGTTTTGGGATTTTCTAAGCAAAGACATTTGAATTATTGGCCACTTCAGGCATTTTGCAGATAAGGAAATTGATTTGAGCAGGGTTAAATGATTTGCACAGGGTCATACAATTAAGAATTGTCTAAGACCAGATCAGAACTCACAAAGATGAATCTTAAGACTTCAGGCTCAAGACTCTATCCACTTCCCCAAGTAGCAGCCCTTACTCCAGGCATTGGGAATAGGTTAAAAGCTGAGATGGGAGAATCTGCTTGTGTTTCAGGAAGCATAGAAAGGATATGGAGAAGGATATAAAGGGTCAGATAGAGTAACCCACCTTGACCAGGGCTTAAAGGGGGAGGGTGGAGCATAGGAGGAAATGAGGCAGGAAAGATAATCTGGTACCAGATTGTAGGAAGTCTTGAATGTCACATTTGGATCGTTGTTAATGAGATAGTATGGAAGAATAGCTAAAGCACCACACTTGGAGTTAAGAAAAGTTGGGTTCAAAACTCTCCTAAAACACTTATTATCTGGATGACCCTAGAAAGGCGAGATAACCTCTCCTGGTCCCAATTTTCTCATTTGTAAAAGGGGGTGAAGGGGTTAACAATACCTACTTCACAGGATTGCTGAGGACCCAGTGAGATGTTATCTGTGGAAACCCTTTACAAACCTTAGAATACTCTGTAAATATTGGTAATTCTTATTTATTCAGAGACAAGGGGGAGTAGTTAGGGGTCTTAACAGATGATCTGAAAAGTCATTTTAGTACAATGTGTTCATTTTACTCACAAGGGAACTGAGTCCCCGAGGGAATAAAGAATGAGTCTAAAGACATAAAATGATTAAAAAAGAGAACACTAACCTAGGTCTCCAATGCCCATGATCAGTGTTCAGAACTTGGTCATCCAGCCCTTTCCTAGAGAGGCCAAGTCTCCCAGGTCATCTGAAGGAGGACTCATTTCCAAGCTTGATTTTTATAGAAACTGATTGTGCAAAAGGAGCCGGGCCTTTGCACACTGATGCTACATCCCTTTCCCAGAAAGACTCAAAAAAAGCGAACGAGCACCTGACATGTTCTTTCACACACCATGGGGGGAATAGCACAGAGACACAAAAAACCTAGAGATACATACAATTAGAGAGGGAACCGAGTCCTAGCTGAATGTGCCTCCCCACTGCAATATATATCCAGGTTCTGCTTGAATACTCCCAGGGATGGAGTATTGAAGTCACTTCACAAAACAAGGCAATCCAAACTGCAGAGCTGATTGTTGGAAAGTTCATGCTGAGCTGAAGTCACAGGAATTTCCTAGAATTGTGAGCATAGGTTTCCCTTCTGGGCTCAAAAAGAACCAGCCTGGTTTTCTCTGCCCCAAGACAATCCTTCAGATATTTGCAGATTGTGACCATGCTCTCCAGAAAGCTTTCCTCAGTTATTTCAACAATTCACTTTGATGACATAATTTCACATCCCCTCCCATTCTGGTCACGTCCTCCGGAGAAGATCTCACTCTTTCTTTAAGATGTGGAGCCCATGATTGGACACAGAAGTTCACGAGGATATGGTCAGAGCTGAAGCCATCCATAACCTCCCTACCACCTGTGATGTCCTCACAGGTAGATGATATCCTCTATGAATCCATGGAGTTGGTCCAGGGACCTAGATGGTTACTGCAGACAGCAAAGCTGAGCTCAGAAGGATCTAACAATGTGGAAAGGCTCAGATCATGGCTGGAGAAACAGTGTTGTGTGAGGAACAGGGAGCTAAATCAGAGGTGCTTAGCATAAGTATAATGGGATATCCTAGTCACAGCAATACTCAGACTGTTTGATAAGAAATACAGAGAGGACTGGAAAGTTCTATCAGTGGAGGGATTTTCCACATTAAGGAAGTTATGAATCCATGAAGTATTGAAAGATCACATTCAGCAGGATGATTTCAGAGAGGGCTGGAGAGACTTACATGAACTGATGCTGAGGGAAATGAGCAGAACCAGGAGATCATTATACGTGGCAACATCAAGATTACATGATGATCCGTTTTGATAGACTTGGCTCTCTTCAACAATGAGATAATTCAGGCCAGTTCCAAAGGTCTTGTGATGAAGAAAGCCATCTACAAACAGACAGAGAACTGTGGGAACTGAGTGTAGCTCACAACATAGTACTTTCACTCTTTTTGTTGTTGTTTGCTTGCATTTTGTTTTCTTTCTCATTTTCCCCCTTTTGATCTTATTTTTCTTGTGCAGCATGATAATTGTGGAAATATGTATAGAAGAATTGCATATATTTAGCATATATTGGATTACTCGGTGTCTAGAGTAGGGGAGGGTGGAAAGGAAGGGAAAAACATTTGTAATACAACATTTTGCAAGAATGAATATTGAAAATTATCAATGTGTATGCTTTGAAAAAAAAAGACTTTAATTAAAAAAAGAAAGAAGATCAGATTTATTTGTAATGGGCTGAAGCTGAGCAAATGTACTGAGGTCCAGTCAGAGCACTTGAGGCTAATTAGTAATTGGACAATACTCTATTAATATATGCTTGGAGAAAAAATGGCCCCGCCCACTCTCAGTGCAAATTGGATGTGTTGTATAGGAGGTGGGTAGAGTGAGAGAGGCAGAGGCACTGCAGGCTGGATTTGTGTCAACCACTGCTCTCACCTTTATAGCCATATTCTGTTAGAATCCTTGCAAGCTGTTGTCATTAGAACTGATAGAGATAATAATTATCTAATTTAGCATGGTTCAGTATGCTTGATCTGATCTTACGAGATGTTATGGGCCAGAACTTGAAACAAGGTACTAAGTAGAACTGATAGAAACAATGCTTGTGTTCACACCTTTAGAGAGCTCATATAAGCAAGAAGCTCTTAGGGCCAGAGAGCACTCTGGGACAGACACAGAAGCATTCTAGGACAGACACAGAGCACTCTGGGACAGACACAGAGCACTCTGGGAGAGCGAGAAGCCCTCTCTTGGAGGCAAGACAGATTCATTCCAACTTTCATCTTAGTGCTGGCTGGAGATATTTGGAATGGTGGCTGGCCTCCTGCACTTCCCCCACTGAGACCAAGGCTGGTCTGAAAGGCTCTCCAGAAAGCTGCCCAGCCCCAGGCAAGGAGACAAGAGATTCATTCCATTTTCCACCTTTGTGCTGGCTGGAGGCTGAAGGACAAACCTTTGGATTTGGAGACATTTGGAGGGAGCTCTTGGAAACAAGCAGAGAGATAGGCCTCTAAGAAAACTAACCAGGCTATTTTGGCGGAAGCAATAAAAGATCTGAATGTTTAACACCTGGCTGCATTTGGGGTCATTATTTTACTTTCAACTGAAACTAAGGCTGCCTCCAGAAAACCTCCCCAAGAAACCTGCTCCCAGAGAGAACAATTATATATTATAAAATAAGAAAAACACCACAATATTCCCCTTCACCTCCGCAAAGAATAAAGATCAAGCATTCTCCCTTATTCTGACTTCAGCTGATTCTAATATACTCTGGGTGCTAAATGCGGTCATCACATTTATTGTTATAACTGTCCCATCACAAAACAATGAGAATTTATTAAGGACTTCCTCCACCCCATGTTACATTGTTCTTAGGACCCCAATTTTACACATGACTGACAGCTTCTTTGACATCCAGTTCAATAGGAAACATTTCCTAGGAGGGCATTTCCTTTGGGACTCCAGGTTATCAAGTTTTATGAGACACTGTTGAGATTATCAGATAGAGTAAGACTCTTCCTGTACCAGGTCACTAGAATGATGAATGACCAGGTGACAAGGTGAGACCTCCCAAACATATATTAGCAATATGGGGTCCTGTCACAAGTCATCCCAAAAGAATTTATCAATAAATCAAAGGATAAAGATTTTATTACACAGCTAAGAGCAGGCTAAATCCATGATCATCTTTAGCAAGGAAAGGGATTTTAGCCATTAACAAGGGGAAACACAAGTTTCCTAGGGGAACTCACAATCAACCAGGAGGAAGACACTGTTAAAGGAAAGATGCCAAGAGTTGGAATTAAGCCACTGACTGATGAACTAAAATGAATAGAGAAGTTTAGCAGACTAATCATTAAGTGGTGGGCTAAACCTAAAAGGGATTTAGCACTCTAAAAACAGTTAGCAAAGATCTACATTAGGAGCAGATCTTTGATAGGGGAAATATAATCTTGGGGTTTTGACATCATAACTTGGTTTTCTGGTTTGATGTAATAAAGTTGAAATTTCTAAAGATCTTCACTTGGGGTGAGACTGTAGCAAGAGTCCACAAAGCAATGATCTTGTGATTTGACCTTATCTTTAGGGGCAGAAGGGATGCCATTATATCTGGCCCCTTGACATACATTTCCTCTTCCTGTCCCCCAGACCTCATAGATCCACAGCCCTTGGCTTAATGTACTGAAACTTCCTATCTGGTCCTCACTCCTTTCCTGTGTGAGTAGGAGCTAGTCACTCACCCACTCCTCTTCCATACTGGGAAATCTGGGCTCATCTTGCATAATCACAACATTGTCTTCATTGTCTTTAGCAAAATGGTTTTTTTTAAAAATGAGTCTTTCTTCCCTTCTTAGACTACAAGCCACAAAGTGGGAAATGTTGAAGATTCTGCCCTCCATGCCCTAGGATAGAGTTCCTACAATGTCTAGCCTTAAGATTTGAGGGAGACTGCCAAATTGGGTCTATAGCAAGTATTCTTCACCCACAACTTTCTTGAAATCTCCCCTCCCCTCCCTCCTTAATGTTGGCGCCTTCCCTCTGAGAGGTTTTCTAATTTGTCCTCAATTGGTCTTACTTGTAGAATCCTGTCCATATTGTCACCTCTATTATGAGACAGGGACCTTTACCTTTCTTTGTTTCCCCAGTTCTTAGCACATGATCTGAAACATAGCAGGTGTTTACACAGTAATATTGACCAAGCTAATCAAAGGCCTCTTGAGTTCTTAGACCTCCCTTCTTTCCATCCTTCCCATTCAGCTCCATCCAGAGCCATCTTGGCTCAAATTCTTATGCCCTCGCCATTCCCTCCTGCCAAAGGATGGCTAATGGTCCTCCTTCATTGTGCTGAATGATATATATATATATATAGATATATATAGATATATATAGATATATAGATAGATAGATATAGATATAGATATAGGTATTCTATATATATCTATATAACTTTTTATGTTTCAAAACATATGCATGGACAATTATTCAACATTAGCCCTTGCAAAACCTTGTGTTCCAATTTTTCCCTCCCTTCCCCAACCCCTCCTCTAGATGACAAATAATCCAATGGTATATATTGTTTCCTTTGAGCCTCCTCACAAGCCTGGGACATGGGTACTAGTATTATCCTTCCCACTGCACAGTTGAAGAAACAGAGGCAGATAGTTGAATTGGCCCAAGGTCATAAAGCTACAAAGTGTCTGAGGCAAGATTGAATTCACTTCTACTTGGGCCCAGACCCAGTCTTCTCTCAACTAAAGAGTGGGAAGGATTGCTGGGAGTCCTGAAAGGGTGCAGGAAGAAGATGGTCCCAATCTGCTCCCACCAGGGGGGAAGAAACTGTAGTCTGCATGATTCCCTATTCCCACTCCCAGCCTTGTTAGATCCTCCCAGAAGCCACCGTAAACCACCTGAGGAAGGGCCAGGCCCTGTTACCTGCCTTGACAGGGGAGGGGAGGAGAGACAAGACCCAGAAGTCCTAAAGGCCCCAAGCACATTCAGTGGCTCTGCCTCCATTCTCTGTGCATCTTTTGGGGTCTAAACACTGTCTACTGATGAGGAAAATAAAGGAACTGGGGTCAGGTATCAGTTCTACTGGACAGTAGGTAATTCTTAGTGAGTCTTGTTCCCCTGGGGGACAGAAGCATTTCTCCGTGGACAGTGGGGGGGATCTGTTCAGGGGAGGGCTCCCCAGGAGAGGCAGGAAACCACAGTAGCTGGGAGGGGAAGAAAGAGCAGGAGGGAGGAGGAGGAGAAAGTGAGAAGCTAAGTCCCTGCCCTGTGGGCCCTTGTGATCCAGGCAGATAGAAGAACTACAGCTCTGAAGAGAGACCTCAGTCTTCCAGAGAAGGAGGAGACCAAGAGACCCATCTCTGGGTTGCCCCAGGGACAGCCTTAGCCTAGACAGCAGCAGGGACACCTCCAGGGTCTGCCCTTGAGCCTGTACAGGGAAGACACAGCTCAGGAAAGCAGAGAGATTCCTGGGAAGGAGACGGGGTGACACAGCCACAGCCCAGCCCCATGGAGAGTCCCTCAGAACCTCAGCACAGGGCAGTCAGCCCCTGGAGGGGGCTCCTGCTTACAGGTGAGACACCAGCTCTTCAGGAGCCTGGGGGAGGGCAGAGGCAGCTGGTGGAATTCTGACCCAGATGGAGACGGGGACCAGAGGGAAGCGGACCAGTCCTAGGGTTCTATCCTAGACATGGTCTAAGTAGACTTGACCAGGGAATCTTCCCTAATCAGGGGCAGAGGAAGTAACAGCAGCTCAAAGCTATCCATCCACATCCTGACACTCAGGTCAATGTCCAGTGCTGGAACTGAGCAGTGGGGAAGGGAAGCTTTACAGTCAGAGGAGACCTGGGTGTGGATCCCAGCTCTGATGTGTACTGGCTGCATGACCATGGTCAGGACCCCTAGATTCTTAACTTGGGTTTACCTGGAATACCACCTTCCTCTCAGTGAGACCTTAAAAGTATCAGCCTTAAAATGCACCCAGGGTTTAGTGAAAAGGAGCTTCCTGGGTTTGGGGCCAGCAGATCTGGGTTCAAGTATTGCCTTTGCCTTTTCCTATTTCGTATCAGTCAGATGTCTCACCTTACCTGGACCTCAGTTTCCTTGTTTGTAAATTGAGAGCACTGGGTTCAGGAATCTCTAAAGTCTGGTTTTTGTCCTCAGCCACAACACTTTGTTGCTTCATTTCTGCCTCCATTGCCTTGCCGGACACACTGGCAGATCTGTTCTGAATCAAGCCCGGGGAGGAAGCTGAAAATGTGTCACATACCAAAGGCTCCAATTCTCTGCAGAGGCTGGGGCCTTTACGTGATGTGGAGGCCCAGGATTCCCTGCAAACACCCCCACTGAGCCCCCAGCAGCCCCCAAGGCAGGCTGAGCAGCCCCCACCCTTATGTCAGGGACAGCTCAGTGGCCTTGGTCTCTCAGGAGGGCAGTGGGATCCTGCTGACCTCTGCCTCCTTCCTTCCCTTTCAGCCTCCATCCTCAGCTGCTGGATCCAACCGACGTCTGCTCAAATCTCTGTTGTGTCAAACCCTCTCTATGGGGAAGTGAACCGCAATGTCACCTTGGATATCCAGGACTACTCAGGCCGGGCTGTCTCCTATACTTGGTTCAGAAAAACAATAACAGATCCCAACGAGATCGCTGTCTACACAGTTGAAAATAGAGAGCAGGATCCTGGAGATATCTGGAAGAAGGTGTTCCCCAATGGCTCCCTGCTGATCCCTGACCTCACCCTCAGTGATTCTGATGACTACATTGTAGTCATTGTTAATTCTAAATGCTCCATAGTTGCACAAGGACATTTAGCAGTGTATGGTAAGTGCTGCCCTTCCCCTGGGCCATGTCTCACTCCTATTCCCTCCCTCAGTCTGGGGTGAGAAGCTCCCCTAAGGGAGCAGGGAGAATGCAGAGCATGATTCCCCCCCCCCATAATTAAGGCCAAAGAGGCAAGAGCCCCTCCAACCCAGATCAGTATGATCATAGGTCACTGGGACCACTGGAGAGGAGAGAGGTCCCCAGCTTCTGAGGCTCTAAGTGTTATTATTGGGGGTAACTTCCTGCTTCCTGCCAGCTTTCCCAGACCATACTCTGAAACTAAGAAGAGCCTTGAGGGCTTGGAGGGATGTCTAGCCCTTTTCAGTTGTGCTTGAGCCAGTCAATTTGACTCTGAAGTTCACCTTCCCTAAGACAGTTAAAAATCTACTGGGGATGGAGGGAGCATTGCTGGGTCTGGGGGGAGCATTGCTGAGTCTGGGTACTGCTGGGCCCAGGAGAGCTCACATCCACACTACGCACAGCCCAAGAGCCAGACGCCCAACGGCCTTGGTGCCCAGAACCTTCTGTCTTCTGAGACTTCCAGAGCTGGGAGCCAGACCCCAGAGGAAGGACCCCTGTGTCACCTCCATTTCCTTGAGAAATAGGCAAGATCAGAGGCTCCAGGGTTCTGGGAAGGGTCAGGTGGAGACAGAGGATTCCAGCTCCCCTGAACCCCATCCACATGAGGAGAAAACCAATTCAGGGCCCAGGGGGAACCAAGAGGTCATTTGGAGCTCCAAGGAAGGACATCGTTCCCGACAAGGAGAGTTTTCCTGCTGGGAAATAGGCTAACAAGGGCTGTCATTATGTGGAGCCAGAAGGTGTTGAGGGGCACTGGGCATCATATTTCATCTGATTCTCACAAGGACCCTGGGATGGAGGTGCTGTGTTTGTAAGTGAGGAAAAGAAACAGAGAGTGAGTGACGTGCCCAGAGCTGGTCATAACTAAGGCAGGATTCGATTTCTCACATCCCAACATTCTGTCTCCTGTACATCCTGGCGGCCTCCTACCTGCAGGGTCACCTCAGGAGGGAGGGATGTCTGCATAACAGTCCATCTTCAAGCAGGGACCAGCTGCCCATTTGACAGGGAAGCTTGACTGGGAGAAGGGTCAGCACAGGCCCCTTGGCACTTGCTTCCAGGGTGGGCAGTGCTGGGAGTTGACCCGGAAGCTTGTGTGTGTGGCAGGATGCCTTCAGTGGCTACAGGTGAGGACAGGAGTCAGGACTGGCTGGCTGTTTTTCTGTCCCTGAACTGGGGAGCAGAGAATACTGCATGAGAAAGGAGCTAGGAGTCCTCCATCTGGTGATTCTCAGGCATTGCTTAGGCACCTACTGCATCCAAAGGAACTGGCCTGGGTATGGGGCATGGCAGGCAAAGAAATCAATCGTTCAAGGTGCATGAGTCCTGTTGAGGAAACATAAACAGGAATGTGGAGTAGACACGAGAAGCCTAGGAAGCAGTTCCAGATGGAGGAGATTATTCAGAATCAGTCAGGTCCTGCCCGTGGGTCCAAAAAGTCCAAAGCATAAGTGAGCATGGGTCCATATGGGGAAATTACTGATCACCAAACTGAAGGAAGAACACTTAAACCTAAGGATGGTTGACTCAGAGAAGGGAAGATTGGGGGCAGACACTCTACCTGATTTTTGAATACAAGGTTAGGTTGCCTAAAAAAAGACCAAACTCCCATGGAAGATGAGATCATTACAGAAACCCAGAATCCAATGGTGAGGCAGCATTTCTTCTGAAGAAGACCAGTGGAGTGTGAGCGGACCAAGAAGTTAATACTTGAGTCAGTGGAGTGATAAGACAACAAAAAGTCCTGAAGCAATTATAGTATTTTCACTTCAAAGAATAAGGAAATAACAGTCCTTCTGGACTATCCAATGGGATGTGGAGTTCTGTATTTGGGTCTAGATTTCACAGTTTCCAAAGGATATTGATACACTGGAGAGCATCCACAAAAAGACAACCAGGTTGTGGAAAGTTCTGGGGTCTATATGATGTACTGGTCACCTGAGGGAGCCTAGCTCCTGCGCCCTCCAATTTTCTTATCAAGGAAATAAGAGAGTGCATTAGATGTGGGGAAGGCCCTTCTAAATAAAGATCCAGGAGCCTCGGATGTCTGCAGCTCTGAACATTCAGGAGCCTGGTCTGAGAAATGCACATAAGCAACTCTGAGCAACAAGGGAAAGAGCTCAGGGGCTGGAATAGGGAGCAGGAATGTGTCTCCTTTTGTGGCAGAGAGCCCTGGGACAGTCAGCTAGTGGATTCCAGGGATCCATTCTCACAAGGATGCTTTAAAATCCAGAAAATAAAAGCCATAGGACATCAAAGGAAATTGTTCTACTTTAATAGTTTAAAAACATTTTTTTAAAGATCCCACCTTAAAAATCCCCAGAATAGAATGAGATGATTTTTGAGAAGGAAAAAACCTCAGTGGATAGGGAAGGCACTGGGACGGGATTCAGAACTAGAGTTCAAACCTGGTCTCAGTCACTTCACTAGCTGGACAAGTCACTTAATCTCTTTTTGCTTCAGTTAGCTAAACTGTAACCTGGAAAGACTAATGGCCCCTACTTCCCAAGATTGTTGAGAGGATGAAATTAGATAATACAGCATTTCACAGAGTGCTGGCCAATAACAATAATCATAATAATGAGGATAATAACATTTATATAGCAATACCACATGCCAGGCCTATAGCAGGCACTTCATCAATGTTCTTCCCTATCCCATTTCCAACTTAGTCATTAGATTATGCATGTCCCAAAACCTGTCTTAGGGAGGGGATAACTCAGGACCCAGCACTCCCTCCCCTGGACTTCCTCCTCACCTTCCTTCCCCTGAACCAGGAGGCATCTCCTGTTCATGGACCACCCCTGTATGTCTATCATGCAAATGCTTGGGGTTTGGGTGGTTTTTGTCATGAAGACATGACCTGGTGAAGACACAAGCCAATCACTCACACAGCTCTCTTTGTCTCTATAGAAAGAACAAGCAAACCTAACCTCACGGCCAACAGAACCAACATCATAGAGAATGGCACTTTGGCCTTCACATGTGTCACAGAACAGGCAGGAATGGACATTCTGTGGTTCTTCGATGAAAAGCCCCTGATTCTCAATGAAAAGATGAAGCTGTCCGTGAATAACCAGATCCTCACCATCCTGTCTGTGAAGAGGGAGGATGCTAGGTTCTATCAATGTGAAATCCGGAATCCAATCAGTTCCAGCAGAAGTGACCTCATTCCCCTGACTGTGAACTGTGAGTGACTCTGAGTATCCTCCCTCTCTAGTCCTTTCCCCAGCAGTGACTCCCATCTCATCTCTTGTCTTCTCTTCTCTCCTCTACACAGATGGACCAGACTACATCAAGATTATTCCAAACCCTGAGAAAGGAGATATTGAGGTCAAATGCAAAGACCTCCTGATCTTAGCATGTCATGTTGACTCTTACCCACCTGCCCAGTATATATGGCAAGTCAATGGCACTGTGAATTCTAACATGACTACTAACATCTACTTGATCCAAAATGTAATTTGGAAAGATTCAGGAAAATATACATGTTTGGCAAAGAACATGATGACCAACCTGTCAGTCTCTAGGGACATCACAATCAAGGTTCTTGGTAAGTGTTTTCTCCCTTCCCTCATAGAAAAAGTTTTGGAGGTTGGTCAAAGGTCGGGGACAGGGGCAGGTGCTCAGACTTATTAAGGAAGGCAGGTTTTTACAATGAATTGGCAGAGGCTATTTAAAGAAACATGATTCCACAGAATGTGCTCAGCCTGGCAATGAATGTCAGTTCATTTATTGCGATTTTGATCTTGATAAAAATGGAGACCAATCTCTAATTTGTATTAGAAAATGCAGGTTCATTCAGCATTCAATACAAATTTAGCTGCAAACTTTCTGCAGAACACTGTGCTAAGCATAGAGGGAATTACTAGGTTTATCTAAGACTCCAATACCAATTTCAGGAACCTTCAGGAACCTATTAGAAGGACCAGATCCCAAAGACAGGTAACTGATACACAATACTACATGATATGCATAATAAGACTATGGCTATAAAATAAAATGTTGTAGGAGAGCTCAGAAGGGAAAGACCATCCCAGCTGGGGGAGACAGGGAGGAGGTCAAAAATCAAGTCAGGTTTCCTAAAAGAACTATCACTTGATTTGTGATTTGTGTTTTAAAGGATATGGAGGAGTTCAACAAATCAAAGGGGAGAATATTCTATTTCCATGGAGAAATACTCTGAGTAAAGGTTCAGAGGTGGGACTGTACAGTGTGTGTCTGAGTGGCAAATGTAGAACAATGCAACCTGAGCAGATAATACATGGCCAGAAGAATATTAGAGAGGTCTGCTGCCATTTTGTGAAAAGTTTTGAATGCTAGGCTAAGACCACCAAATGTTATCTAGTGTAGTGGGCTTTCTAGAGTCTCCAAATTGGGATGTCAAAATGTATTACGCTTTCTATAACCCCCAAGCTTGGATGCAAAAATATACCATCTGAACTAGCTCGTTGGAGGATCTTGGGACCAGTCCGAGTCCTTGGTCTTACTGGAGGAGTGAGGGAGGCAGGAGACCCACAAGGATGGTGAAAGATTGAGTTCCTTCATTTCAAGTCCTCTCAGCCTTCATATACCTTAGTGTGATTACATTACTATAACACACTGAGCATGTGCCAACTATAGAACTATTATATCACCACAACATACTGCATGTGTATTAACTAGAAGCACCCTACTATTGATATGTAAATGCCTCTCTTTACTGTAAGTATTCCTTGTTTCAAGTAGAACACAGGTGATCACAATCTCCCTGACTACTCAAGTGAGAGCACCAAAGGGAGGAGGGGCGCCAAACCAGACATTGTCAGCAGGTTCCCTCTGGGCTGAAGAGTTTTATACTTTACCCACAGTTGCTCCACTCTCTGCAGCCCTCTAGAACATAGTACTTAATCAGGAGTTCCTGAAGCTTAATTAGCAGAGAAGAAAAGATGATTAAACATTTCTGGTTGATATGTTATTCATCAGCACTCAAAGGTGAGAGTTTTATTTAATGTGACCATTGTCACATCTCTAGTTCATTTGTGACTTTGTAAAAACAACCCAAATGTGTAAAAATCTGGAGAACATAAAGTTCCTTTTCAATCCCTCAATTTCAATTACTGGGATGAAAATAAAGGAAACAGAGCTGTTAGTGGGCAGGAGTCATTATACAAATGCTTTTGTAAATGCTTTGTCATTGAGAGATCAGACAAGGGAGAAGAAGGAAGAAGATAAAGAAGTAGTTCTCCATCACAGCCATTCTAACAAAAGTCTCAAATGATTAAAGAAAAAACCCAGTGAGTCATTTTTCCAGTCCATTTCAGTGGTCCAAATCCAGTCATATGGACTAATTAAGACTAAATGAGACCTCTAGGCTGTGTATTGGGGAAGAAATCTTCAAGGATGCAAGAAACATGAGCCTGGTGCTGGGCAAGGAGCAGCAAGAGGGGCCAAGAGACAGCTTGGAGTTATGAGCCCAAAACTAGGTCATAGAATCAGTGCTGAAGAGGGAACCTGTGCCTAGGGATGGGAGAAGCTGTCGACCAAATTTAGGCTTCATAGTGAACAAAGACCTGGAGTTTAAACATCTATTTGGGTCTGAGACTTGCAGTTGAGTAACCAGAACAAGGGGAGGCTTGTAATTCTACATCAACAGAGCCTTGCTAGCTGACAAGAGCTGTGGTCAGCAGAAGTATACTGAACCCCAATTAGAGACAAGTCTGGAGTAGTATTGCTTAGACTTAAATGTAAAGCAAAAGCTCATAAAACTCAGACAAGAAAGGCAGGGATCAGAATTCAGTCCAGATAAGCTTGCTTTGGGCACACTGAAAGTTAGCAGGGCACCATCCTGAGCCACTCCTTATGTTCAATGAAAAAGTACCAATTGAAGAAAGAAGACTAGAATATTGAACAAACAAAATATACTATCATGGGGGGAAAAGCTGTCATTAAGACAGGATCACCCAAAATAAAACTCAGAAGAAAAGTTACTTCAAAAATCTACAAAGTCTCAAATGAAAAAAAAAAAAAAAGGAGCTTGAATTGAAGGTCAATTGAAATTACTAGAAGAAATAATAATAGTTTTTTAAGGGTTTAAAATTATCATATAGAAGCACATAGAAATTTTTTTTTAACTTTTTATTGACAGACCATATGCCTGGGTAATTTTTTACAACATTATCCCTTGTGCTCACTTCAGTTCCGACTTTTCCCTTCCCTTCCTTCACCCCCGCCCCTCGATCACAAGCAGTCTTATACATGTTAAATATGTTACAGTATATTCTAGATACAATATATGTGTGCAGAACCGAACAGTTCTCTTGTAAAGCACATAGAAATTTTAGATTTACAAAGCATCTTATGTGTATTCTGTCATTTAATCCTCACAAGAACCCTGGAAGGTCAATTTTACAAATTTTACAAATGAGGTAACGGAGGCAAGCAGAGGCTAAGCAACTTGCTAAGATCACACAGATGGGAGGCTAGTTGAAATTCAGGCCTTCTTGACTCTTGGTTCAGTACCATAAGGGAAAAAAGATTAAAAAGAATTGACACTTAGTAGCATAAGAGGTTATAAAGTTACTCAAATAACAAACTCCCTGAAAATTAGAATAAACCAAACACAAATTAATGAAACCATGAGTAGACAGAAAATATTAAAAACAAAGCCTTAATATGAACAAGGAAGAGGAAGAGGAGAAAGAAAGAAAGGAAGAATTCTCAAAAAAAAAAACAAAAAAACTGGAGAATATTACTAGAACCAGAAGAGAAAGACAAAAAGAATGTGTTCAAATACCAAGGAATCACAGTAATTTACATAAAGCATTGGATTACATAAAGCAAAGGAGTAGATTAGAAAGCAAAAACCAAACAATATGTAACCTATAAGGAAGACATTTTAAATGTAAAGATTCAGAGTTAAAATTATGGATCTAGAGAAAAATCTATTATGAGTCAGTTAAAATCGACGCACAGTAGTGATCATCTTGATGATGATCATGTAAAAATGGTGTTGATTTAAAAAAAATAATAAACAGGGAAACTGAATTGTGCTGAAAGGTACCATAGAGTGAATTATTGTACAATGAATTTACACTAAATTGCATAATATCTAAATACTTCAAAGAAAAGCTGATAATCTCTGGTGATCAATGAATAAATAAAGAAAATATATACATATATACATACATATATATTTTAGCATATATATTCTCATCTGTGTGTGGTACTTTTATAAGAACTGACCATCCATGCATTAAGGCATAAAAATAAGGAGCTACCCAAATGAAAGTGGCTCTGAGCTCAGTGCCAACAACTTCTGTGTTTTTTGGGAGAGAGCATCATCCAGGCACAATTCAGTATATGCATAGCTTCAGAGCCAAGATGCCTTGGTTCAGACATCAGGTCTCTGTTTATTTTCCTGTAGACCTTGTATAAATAGCACAGTCCCCTGGGAACTTCTAATTTTTCTTATCAAGCATTGAAGTCCTGCTCTAGCAGTGATAAAGAGTGTGCAAACAGGGGCCAGGCGGAAGAATTCCTTATGAAATCTTTGAATTTATTGGTCAGAGAAACAAATCTATACACAGGATTGTAATGCTTATAGAGACAATACATAGCACACTCTTTACTACTCTTGTATTCACCCAACCCCACTGAGATGCAAATGATTAGGCCCAGATTTTGGCCAACAGAATTGTAAATAGTTGTGATACACAAGAGAGCAAAATTATCATAACAATGTCTTCAAGGACATTTCTCCCAAATGCCTTTGGGCTCCATTGAGGACAGCTTTTCCTGTTCTATATTCAAAGATGTGTTTTTGATCTGTTACATAACAGAGTTTGCATTTTGCTTCAGTAGCAAGGATCTTTATCAGTGTATTAAGTAGGTCTGTCTCTGCTATCATTTATTGGAAGGGAAATTAGTGAGCCAAGTTACTGTAAGTTTCAAAACCCGAAATGGACTCCTACCTTCTAGTCCTCTACAATCAAGACAATAAGAGGCTACATTAGATGTTGGGGAAGACCCTTCCAGAAGGAGATCCAGGATGCTAATCTCTGCCAGCTCTGAGCCTTTAATTACCTGGTGTGAGAAAGACTCATCATTATGCAAAGAGCCAAATCACTCAGGGGCTGGAAGAGGAGAGATCACAATGAACCAATGCATCTTCTCTTGGAGCCTCCATTTTCTCCTTTGTAAAATAGAATGTGAGGATCCTGGAGGGTATCCTAAACATAAAGACTAAAGGGACCTAGAAGGAAGCTAGTCCAGCAGCCTCATTTTACAAATGGGAAAACTGAAGCTTTAAAAGAGGTAAATGTCAGCATATGGAACTGCAACAGGGGCCAGAATCATAAAGTGAGGACTCAGTACTTTCTAGAAACTTTGGAAGGAGCTCTGTAAATTAGGAGAGTAACTAGGGAACAGAATAATGGGAGCAGAGATACTTCCATCTTTTGTGCCAAAAAGCCCTGAAGCAGTCAAGCTGCTGGATCCCAGGGACCTCTTCTTTTAATCCAAAAAATAAAATGCTTAGGAATTCAAAATGAAAAGTCCTATTAAAACATAGATATCAACATAATTTTTAAAATAAATTCACGAATCCTGTATTATGGACTTTGAGATTAGAATGAGGTGGTTAGTGAGAGGCAGCCAGAAATCACACTGGATAGGTTCCGAAATCAGGAAGACCTGAATTCAATCTAGCTTTAGACATTTGCTAGATGCTTTATCCTGGGCAAATTACTTAACTTTTCTCTGCCTCAGTTTTTAGAGGGCTTAAGTGGGAAGGATAATGGCACCTACCTGCCAGGGTTTTTATAAGGATTAAAATAAAATATTATTTGTAAAGTGTTTGATGCAGTTTCTGGCAATGATAATGATAATGATAATTAATAATGATGATGATGATGATAAATATCATTTGTATAGTACCATATACTCCAGGCACATAGTAGGCACTTCATTAATACTTGCTCCCTTCTCCCATCCTCAGCTTGGTCACTGCATTGTACATGTTGATTATTTTTCCTGCCCAAGTCTAAGTGTAATTACAGAGTCCAAAGGCTGAGCACATGGCTTATGAAAGTGACAAGAAGAATATAGACTAAATGGGGCTCCTGGGCTATGGGCTTGGTGAAGTTATGGTCAAGGATCTAGCAGAGATAAGCCTGGAACTCTACAGGGAACAATTGCAGTCTTCAGTTTGTGTGCAGAACTAGGGCATAGAAGCAGTGGTGTCTGAGGAAGGGACCAGTGCCAAGAAGTCCCAGGAGCTGTGGGCCCAAGGATCTCTAGCTGACAAGGAGCTGGAGTTTCATCCCCTACTTAGTCTGAGATCTGAAGTTGAGGAACCAGGGCAAAAAACTTGGAACAAGGGGAAGCCTCTAATTCTGAACCTGCAGAACTTTGCAGCTGACATTGGCTGGAATCACCAGCAGTCTATTAAAATTCCAGCTAAGGACAAGTCTATAGTAGAGTTGCAAAGTTCCAAATCTGTGGCAAGAGCTTCTAAAACTCAGACAAGCATGGTGGTGATCAGGGTTTTTTCTGCATAAGGCTGCTTTTGGCACACTGAAAATCATCAGCTCACTGAGATGAGCCCTTCCCGATTTCCTTAAAAAACACAATATTAAATACTCAAAGAAAACAGCAGGAAGATATCCTGAGAATAGAAATTAGGCTCAGATATTTCTTCCAGAAGTATGAAGAGCTTGGTTCTAGTAAGAAGTGCCAATTCATACACGTTTAACATATATTGGATTATTTGTTATCTTGGTGGGAAGGATGAGGGGAAGATGTTGTGACTGTCTTGTAAGAGCTCATGGCATATATACCCTTTGATCTCAGAGTAGAGATGAATGAGGCAGGATACTCATAGTGTGTGAAAAGAGCTCCAGTTTATTATGCTGTATAGCCTTGTTGATATACATTTTTACAAGGATGATCAGCACGTGCAATCTCCAATCACCATTCAGAGAAGCAGCTCGAGGGTTTTGCATATGCATGGCATCTGCCAATGGGAGGAGAGCCAATCCAGCAATTCAGTAGCTCACTCAGAGGTGAGAGGCCCTGTTCAAGCATCCCTGCTCATGGAGCCACTGGCTATAACCCTCAAGTTACACCCATTCCCACCATCACAAATCAATGCACTTTGTTCAACCAGGGCGTTTCTGCAAGGTGGCAGAAAACTTATTGTGCACCAAAGGTCAAGGTGGTCTCAGTACTCCCTCTTGCTAGGATCCATATCCTTGCAATTCCCCCTTTTAATCTTTTTGATAAAAAGTTTCATCTTTTCAAATTTGTTAACATTCTCCATTTACTAGATTTTTTCTTTATTACAAATATAGGGGAGTTCCATGGGCTATTTCTTTTCTCAATATGTCCTAATTCTAATTGTTCTTGTATTTTTGGAGCAGGGAAGCCACAGCAGCAATAATTCCTCCTAAAAAATCTATGGTGATTTTCATCCCTAATTGAAGTAATATATCCCTGCCTCATAAGTTAATATGTAAGCCATCAATTATAAAAGGAAAAATGGTTCCTGTCTTTCCAACTTTTGGCCAATTTATCAGTTCAGTGACATCAAAGCCTCCTTACTGTTTGCTACTCCTGGCACTAAGTTGCTCAAAATATAAGTTCATGTTTGCTCCTGGAGCAACCTGAGTGGCAATCAAGTCTCTTCTAAAAATTCTTTCATCCAGAACACTGCCTGACCTAGAGTCATACTGCCTATGTGAGTGCTTTCCAATCATTGAGGGACAAAATTTTTCATGATATTGTTTCAAGTTGTAACATAACAAAAGGTGCTATGTGCCCATATTTATGAACTGAGTCCTTAAGCTAGGTTAGAACTTTAAAGTGAAGTGGTTCATGTCTTGTCTTCTCTGCTTTGGGCTAAAAGGGTCATTCTCCTCTATAACAAGATATAATTCTTCCCACCCATTTGTGTTCTTTCCTTGATATCTAGTCTGTTGCAAAACTTTTTGAAGTAAAGCTAAAAAATATAATTGATTACCTTTTTCTTTTTGTCCTCTAAGTGGCGCTGCAGTCTTTGTTTTATAGTTCTGATCCTGCTTTTCCTCAGTTCTTATTTCATTTTTTACATTAGGAAAGCCTTTGAAATGCTGTGGGTCTAGATAGACATAAAAATAAGGTGGGGTTGAAGATGATGGAAGGGGGGATGCCATTCAAAATCATCCTGAGCAGGCTCCGGAGAGGGACATATACTACTAAGAGATATGTATGTCTGTGCTCTGACTGTAAATTTCTTGACCTCCTTTTCTAGTTCTGATTTCAGACTTTGTTTAATGAGATTATATATATGTATTTTTTTGTATTTCTCCTGGGCATTGCTTATCACAAGCGGTGAGCTGTTCACCAAAAACAATCCATCTCTCACAATTATAACAGCCCTCCTCAGGTAACCATGGAGAAACTTTATAAGCAATATCCAGAAATGTTTCCTAATTGAAGTGTGCACCCCTGCTCTTTTATACATTTACATATAGTCGTGACATATGCTTCCCTGTCTGAAGGAAGTAGGGTGCCTATTTTCTGCTCTATTAGGTGACTTAACACTCTGCCTGGTCCAGAAACAGTGCAGTTTGGCAGGTTCTCCCTCTGGAGTCCTCTTAGAGGTTGTCTTGACCACATGACAATGCTTGACCACAAAGTGGTTGCTCTGGCACCCTTCCAGGTTCCTGTCCTTGTTCCCAAGAGCCAGTTGTTGAGGCTGTCTTTTAAGAGCTCATGGCATATGAGTCCTTTGATCTCAGAGGCACAATGAATGAATTAGGAGACTCAAAGGGTGTGAAAAGAGCTCCAGTTTATTATGCCATACAGCCTTGTTGATATACATTTTTGCAAACATGATCAGCATGTGAAGAGGAGGCAATCTCCAATCACCATTCAGAGAAGCAGTTTGTGGCCTTTGCGAATGCATGCATCTGCCAATGGGAGGAAAAGCAATCCAGCAATTCAGTAGCTTGCTCACAGGTGAGAGGCCCTGTTCAGGCATCCCTGTTTACTTAGCCACTGGCTGTGACCCTGGGCCTACACTAGTTTCCACCATCACAATTAAATGCACCTTGCTCAACAAGGGTGTTTCTGCAATGTTTTTATTGTGCACCAAAGGTTGAGATGGCCTCAGTACTCCCTTTTGGTAGGATCCATAATCTTGCAGGAAGGGAAGGAAAAAAAATTGAAACACAAGGTTTTCCATGGTTGAATGTTGAAAATCATCTTTACAGGTCACACTGGTAAGTGGCAGAACCAGGTCTGGAGACTAGACTTCTGTACACAAAGTACCAGTATTCTATCCATGAAACCAAAAGAGTGCTTACTCAGGGTCTTGGTATTTTGAGTTGTTTGAGGTTTGATTGTGTAACTCACCCAATCACACAATCAAGTAGGGTCATCCTGCTACATCTGATGTATCTGTGCTAGCAGTAATACTTAGCAAAGTGTACCCTTAGTATGGGAATGCATATTTCCTGCTATGAATGCAAACTTGAACCTTTAAGGAGACCTTTGCTGAAGAAAGGCTAACCTTGAACATAAAGGTAATTTTCCCAAGACACCCAGATTCCTAATTTTCTCTAATTTTTTTTAAAAAAAAATTCTCAAAAACCAGACAAGTATCCTGTCTTTAGAGAGCAGAAAACAATCCAGAGAATAGATATAATCATCTTCCTTTTATGATTAGATAACTGTGTAATAAAGTGGATTAAAATGAATTTTCAATGGTTAGGCTATCAATTAGTAACAGATATAGTATGAAAAATACCCAGTTTCTCTGCTTAGCAGTATCTGCTTTTCTCATTTGAGATTGTAGTATAGTAAAAGAATGTCAGATTGATTTAAATCTTCTTGTTGTCACATAGAAGATGTATTATTATGTACAAGTCATTCAACATCTACTAATGTTTCTTGATCTGTGAGAGCAGGATATTAATAAATAATGATGCTTATGCTATCTACCTCATTCATTTTAAAAAACCCAACATGAATTAACAAGCACTGTGCCAGGTTCTGAAGATGGGGAAAAAAAGAAAACTGTCTTTACATATATTTTGAAAATGAGGTTATTGTTTTAAAAAGAGGAATCAAAGTAAAGGAAAAGGTAAACAAATTTTGAAAGAATTAATAAAAATACAATAAAAAGGGTTCTTTTAAAGGCTAGACAAATATGAACCATTAAACTCCACCCAAAAACACAAAAGAAAAAAAAAATTATGTTAAGGACTTGAGTAGAAATTTGCAAATGTTGAATAGAATGGACTTATGTGATTATTGCATAGGGATAGAAAAGAACATGCATATTTTCTCAGCAGTGTGTGACATTTCAGAAAAATTGACCCCGCATCTAAGCATGAAAACTTAGCAAACAAATGCTAAAAAGAAAAACATTAAACATACCTTATCTTGATTGCAATGCCACAAAACTTATAGTCAATAAGGCAACTTTGAAGAAAAGATTGAAAATAATACACTAAATAATTTAATTCTGAAGAACGGTGACCAAGAACTGTTTTGTCATTCATCTCTTGTTTAGGCTAATTGATCTTATTTTCATGAGCAATACTTAGCCATCCAATAGCAGATGGTAATCATTATTGTCAATTGCAATAAACAGAGCACTTGAGATACAAAGATGAAAGACATGGATTGGAAGAAAGAATGGAGGCAAGATGACTACTGGGGAGGCTATTGAAAACTTCAGATAGAAATTGATGAGTGCTGGAATTTTGCTAGGGGAATTGGGAACAAGAGAAAGATAAATTTATAGGATTTAATAGTGAGATGAATGTTACAGGTACATCATCTACCCCCAAAACATCGGAAACTGATGTCCAAAGAAGAGAATACTTTGGCCAATATCCGACAATTAGCCAATGACAGTGTCAGGATTTTAATGCAGGTCTCCAGAGTTAAAACGGAGCTCTTGTTGTTCTAGTATTTGCTTCATCATGTAGAGGACCCCTGATATTGGGGAGCTCTGAGAAAAGTATACTTGAAGCAAAGACACTTACAACAGAGTGTTAACTCAGTGTGATTAATAAGATGATGGTTCTCTAGTTCACATATACTTAGTACTTAGTATGGTGATGTAATGGTTCTCTAGTTCACACATACTTAGTATGTTATGATGATGTAATTATACTGAGGTATTGAAGGGCTGAGAGGACTGGAAACAGAGACATTCCATATTTGACCATCCTCCTAGTGCCTCTCCTGCCTCCTGCACTCCTTTACTAAGATCAAAGCCGGTCTCTAGGTCCTCCAGAGAGCTAGTATGGACACTACATTGGGCGCCCAAACAGGGACCTCCTTCAGTAACCATCATCATTCAATAAACATTTATTAAAGACATACAGAGTATCAGATTCAGTGCACAAGTGCTAGACACTTCATGGTGGAGACCCCTCAAAACCACTCAAGGTTCCTTTTCTCTTGTACTTACTAGAACAATACATGGGAGAAAATAATGGTTCTTCATTCGCTGGAGGGGCCATCACTGGCATTGTGATTGGAGTCCTAACTGCAGTAACTCTCATTGGGACCCTCATCTATATCCAGTACTTCAGAAAGACTAGAAGGTAAAATGATGCTTCCTCAGGTTGTCCTTCCTTATTTTCCGTCTTCCTAAATGGGGGAGGGATATCAGCAGGGTCTTCTGCATCCTGTACCCTCGTTTGGACCCTATCTACCTCTCATTCCTAAACTCCTACATTTCAAAACAAATTCTTTGGTGGGCTCCTTCACTGGGCTTTCCTCCTGTTTGGGACAAAAAGACCTACCCAAATTGACTACTACAGAGATCACTCAGAGAAAGCAGAATTATTTATTAGAATCTGGAGAAGCGGACCCCATCCTGGTCTGTGAGCAAAATTTCACAGCAGGATAGGGCCAGAGCCTTGAATGCTTACAGCTTTTATACATTTCAGACAAAGAACCTCCAAAATCCCACCCTCTATATGTTGTGATTGACCACATACATCTACTGTTCCCCTAGTTGGTCAGTGGGATGTAGTTCACAAGGTGATATATAGCTTCTTCAGCCATGTAGTCCAGGCCTTATGTAAAATCATGTGACTCCGGAGAAGCCGAAACTGAGGCCTATAAGGCTTGATCTACTTTAGAATTTGTAAGTTCTTCACCTTTTCCCACACAGTCCCCCCTGTTACTCATAAATATATTTGTACATATATTTCCTCATGAAGAACTAACATTGTGGTCAAATTCGATTAACATTTCTACACATTGCTTGTTAATCTCCTCATCTGGATCATCCCCTGCTACTGCCTCCCATCCCTCTTTCTGTAAAATCATCATTTTAGTGGCATCCTCCATATGTAAGATTCTTCACAGTGATCTTTGAATTATTCTTGTTACCAGTGTAATTATTCAGGGTAAACATAGTGGCAACAGAATAATAACACTGATTGCAATGTCTGTACCATAAGAGCTGTTTCCACCAGCCACCATCAAACCAAAACCACCAGCTATTTGTGAAGGGAGATTTCCAAATTTGTACAGTCACATGAACTATCCTGAGAATGCCCTTAGTCATTTCTTTTACTGCTTGTCCGTTGTCATCAATTTGCATACAGCAAGTGGACAAGTTTTGTTTCTCACAGACTTTTCCTTCCTCCTTCCTCTAACAGATAATTTAAGACTAATCTAGGTTATAAAACTACTTCTCTTGTCTGGGTGGCTTGATTGGCTAATAGATTAAGGGCCTGAACAGTTTGGTTAGCTGCTACCTCTAAAACTACTTGCAGTTGAATTAATCTGTTTAAGATATATATATGTCCCGTATCCCCAACTACCATCTTGGGCCTATGTTGCCGGTCCATATTCCTTGATGATCTGTGTTGGAGCTGGACATCTCCCCACCCATTAGCATTATCAGTTTGAATAGATTATGGGGTGTTCAACAAATAGGCTTCAACTAAATTCCTTCAAACATCCCTCATTACCCCCTAATAAATGCTGGTAGACACAATTAAGCACTGACCCATATTACAAACAATATTTAACTTGCTCCTTCTGTTTCTATACTCACTACAATCTATGATATCTACCCTCTCTGGTCGACGAGTAAAAGTCCATTTACACTTAATCCTCTCTCATCCATGGCCCTGTACCTGTTTGATTTAGGCAATGCCCCAGTAAGGTCCCTCAGATCAAAACACTATCAAGATTTTACATGCACAGTTCATCAGTTCGTTTTCAATATTTGTCTCAGTTCGTTCTCTGGATTCAGTTTAAAGTCCATACCCTTGGAGTGTCCACCGGTCCTTGCTGTGTCTGATATCAAGAGGATCTGGAAAGATCCTTCCCAGGTTGGGGTCAGCTTGTCCTCCTTCAACGTCGAAACCAGGACCAGTCTCCAGGCTAAAACTTATGCCCTGTGAATCCTAAGGGAGGAGTCTGAGCAATAAGCCTTTTTAGTGGTAAGGTTTTCAGATGTTGCAGTAAAGACATGACATATTTCCTTAAAAACAAATCCTTGGTCTCAAATATTGGATCCAAGGAAGAATTTTGAATCCCTTTTGGATAAGGGTGACCAAAATCACCCTTATTACACCCTTATTATTACAATAATTCATAAAGTGATAATCCCACATCCCTTTGGGGTTTTGTTCTATTCTTAATAAGGCAAGGGGAAGGCACTTGGTCCAGGGCAATTGTGTCTCAGCCAATTTAGTCCGTTGCTGTTTAATTTCTTATCCATCCTTTCCACTTTACCTGATGAGGGCAGATGCCATGGGGTGTGTAAGTCCCATGATATTTCTAGACCCTGGGACACAGATTGGAGGATCTTAGTTGTGAAATGGATGCCTTGGTCCGAATCTTCCTGCTCCACCAACCCATACCCTGGAATGATATGCTCAAGGAGTATTTTTATGACTGCTGAGGCAAGGGGAGAGGCCTCCACCCATAAGGTCAGATGGTCCACTATGACGAACAGGTATTTGAGACGCCCCATTGATGGCAGCTCGGTAAAGTCCACCTGTATGCTTTGGAAAGGCCTGATACCAGGGGTTTTCCTCCTTTGGGGGCTTGTCATTGGGCCGCCTTATTCATCCTCTGACAAAGAGGACACCCGCTGGCCAGTTGCCTGCTATTGTATACAAGCTGGTGCCACAAACTTAGTCAGTACCACATCACATAGGTCTTGGACACCCTGATGACTGCCTTGATGTAAATGTTGGAGCACATGTCCCATACCTGCTATGGTCAATACCTCTCTGCCGTCAGGGAGGAGCCAGGGCCCCTCTTTATCCTCCTGAGCGCCAAGGCTTTGGATTTCTTACTTCTCTTCTGGAGTAAGGGAAGGTGTATGTTTTGGAGGCAGAAATGCCAGAATTAGCACCATCATTTCCTCTGTACTTACAGATTCCTCTTCTCCAGCCCATTTCGCCTCCTCATCCACAAAGCAGTTTCCCCTTGTCTCAAATGAATCTCCTCTTTGGTGCCCCTACACATGCAACATTCTTAGGTAACATAAGATTAGTCAAAATTTCAGTGACCAATGCCCTGTGTGCCAATCCCTTACCTTTACTGTTTCCATTCTTTCCCTCAAATAATTTACAGGATACAATTTATTTTTTCCTTTACTTATACAATGACTTAAAATATTTTACCTCACATTTCACAAATTGCAATTTGTCTTAAGAAATTCTCAGTCCCTGTGCTCCTAAATAATTTAACAAACTGATAGTGACTTGGACAAGATCACTCTTTTTCCTTCCTGCCACAAAAAGATCATCTACATATTGTAAGACTTTTGACAATAAGAAATTTATCCCAGAATGTTCACACAATTCTTATATACCTAAGTAAATATTCCATAAATTGAATATTATATCAATCATTTGGCTTTTTTTTAAAATACCCGATACACAGAAAAATCTCAAACTACATATTGTCCATAACAAAAACATTTTCAAAAGGACAGAGGCAAAAACTATTATTCTTGGAGTCCCTTTAAATAATTGGCATCAATACAGTTAATTAAAACTTCCTATTTTTACATAAAAGACCCTGAAAAGTTCTTAAAAACATCAATTAAACTTTTTTGAAATAACTCTTTCAAACTATATATCACATTTCTGATCATATTCTTTAAACATGAAAACTATCATGTATCTAAAGAAACAAATGTTCACTCAATTAATATCTTGTAAGAGCAGCGTATCCCTTTAAATGAGTTTGCTTTCTTCAGCCAAAAGTGGCTGCTCCTTTCACTGCTGCTCTCCCCCTGCAAAAACACATCCCATCTCACAGCCGTCTCTCTGTGACTATCCTTTCCAACCAGTTCCTTCTTTTTCCCACTAATTTCTTCTTGAAATCATTTGTTCCCACTAATCAATCCTTCTTAAGTCACCTTCATTCTCCTGTCCCATTTCTCTGTCTCTCTCCTCCTAGTGCCTACTTGCTCAAACCTTCTCCAACATACTTTAAAAATTCCCCAACCAATAATTGCTTTTGTAAATCAATCTCTTTTGTCCTTTGTCTTTAAATCACCTTTTTTTTTTTTTAAAAAAAAAAGACTTTAAACTTCAACATTCACAATTAAATTTGAACCAAATTTCACAAAACTCATAATATAGTTTACAAAATACTCAATATTTTTAAAAAGCAATATACCATTTAAATAGGGAGATACAAACATGACCCCCCCAAAGTAAGCTTTTGTATTTTGTTTAATAACCTATCTTTTAACTTAAAGTCCAACCAATTAATGAGGCAAAAAAAAAGTTTTTCTCTTCCGTTGTAAAGACCACAATATTCAAACAATTCTTAAGATTTTATCCTCTTAATAATCCTAACATGTGCAAGGCAGCAGTAAAATTATTTCAAAATTATTCCAATTTCAATTTTATTTCAATTTCAAAATTATAATACCTCTTTAAAATATAGTAAGTTTCCAAAACTCTTAATCAAATGTTGTAGATAAACAATTACCCAGTTTAGCCTTCCTAAACTTTCTGTTCTCTAATTCCATGAAAGCAAACTTGCTAATAATGATTTTTCTTTCTTCTCCTGGGGAAAAAAAAAAATTTTTTTTGGAAGTATGCCTAGTTTTCCCACAGGTCCAACAGGTCAGAGCGCCCTTCTTTTCTCCCCCTCCCCCCGTTCAACTATTTACCTCTCTTACTCTATTTTTATTCCTCCCTTCCAATATCTGCAACTACTTATTTCCAATCTTAACATACACACAAATTTAAAGTTATTTTAAAATTAACCAGTACTTTAGTTTGTGAAATTTCCTAAAATCTACCTAGATATTCCATTCAAACTTCTTTTCTTTAGTAAGCCAGGAAAGAGTTAAGCACCCATCCCTGCTTTACCTTGAATTTTTTTTTTCTGAGCCCTGATAATAGGCTCCTTGTTTACAGGAGTGATAGCCGCTGTTCTTCTATTTTCTCAATACTTTCCAGACTTTCAATCTATGTTCTTATTTTTCTCATTCTTCCCCTCTTCCCCCCACAATTCAGCCTGATATTTTTCCAAGCCTGCAACACAGGGGCTGAATTCTTTATCGCTTATGAGCTTGCTAACTTTTAACACAGAACAGAATGCAAAGCAGATGAATATACACACACAGACAGACACAGAGCTCTACTTTTCTTGAATTCCCTAGCTAACATCCTGATAAATTCATGGACTACTTCTACCACCCTGGACCCAGTTCAGGTTTTCAGGGGAGGTCCTCCCAGAACGAAGCAGCAGTATTTAATGAACTTCTTTTGACTTTTCTCTTTGTACTTCGGGACATTGTCCCAGTTATTTAACCGACTCCCAAGGGGACTATCGGTCGGAATTCCCTGCACCTTGTCCTGACACACAACTTTGGACTCGACCAGTACCGGTGTAGGTCACCCTCATACCAACAGTCACCTGAGAGCGCTCTCTCGAAAGCCCTTTCCTTGGGGTCTGAGCAGTCCTCCAGTTCATTTAGAAAGCTTATCTCTCCCTTGGCCAATAGACCCCAGGCTCCGACTTCCGCTTACCTCTCGAGCTACGAGTAGATCTTCTAGACTGTGCCGGCTGTCAGGACTTGTCTATTGTCTTCTTTCTTCAATTCTGCCTTCCACTGAGTATCCCTGCCTTGGGTTATTGTCTAAGAGGGAGGGAGGCTGCACACCCAGAGCTAGAGACCATGGAGAAAACTGCTCCGTGGGTACTTGTCCCTGTTTGGGGTGCACACAGCCATCTCCCCAAAGACCCCATCCCAGAAAGCCCCCAACTGTTTGGGACAAAAAAAACCTACCCAAATTGACTACTGCAGAGATCACTCATAGAAAGCAGAATTATTTATTAGAATCTCGAGAAGCGGACCCCATCCTGGTCTGTGAGCAAAATTTCACAGCAGGATAGGGCCAGAGCCTTGAAAATGCTGACAGCTTTTATACATTTCAGACAAAGAACCTCCAAAATCCCACCCTCTATATGTTGTGATAGGCCACATAAATCTACTGTTCCCCTATTTGGTCAGTGGGATGTAGTAGACAAGGTGATATACAGCTTCTTTTGCCACATAGTCCAGGCCTTATCTAAAATTATGTGACTCTGGAGAAGCTGAAACTGAGGCCTATAAGGCTTGATCTACTTTAGAATTTGTAAGTTCTTCACCTTTTCCCACACACTCCTATCCCATTCCTCACACTTGATAGTCTCTTTATAGGTATTCACTTCCACAGTGAAGTAGGGACGAGAATTTCTTATTATTCCTGGATCCTCAAACAAAGAGACTGAATTTACAAAGAGAGAAAGAGTGAAGGGACTACCCTGAGAAAGGAGATAAATTACTACTCACAACTTAGTGAAGTGAAAGAAATACCAGTGAGGCAAATCCCCAGTGCATGGAGAAACTGAATAGGAGACTAATACTACTTATTGGTGAAGATGGTAACAAGGAGAAGGTTGTACTTAGGAATAAGGCATGGAGCCTGAGAATATCCAAACACAAGCTTTGACTCTGCTCTAGGGGTTCCTTCTCACTCAGGGAAATCTTTCATTTGCATAAGAATGACAGTCCCTCATATCTATTCTTTCTGAAGGGCCAGCAAAGACCATCTTTCAGAGAACAACCATTCAGCACGACAACATGGTAAGTGAAAGCACCAAACAATGAAACCAATCCATAATGGTGGCCTTGGGAGAAATGGTTCCAACCACCATCTTCTTTCTTTGTTCAGGGAGAATCTATTAGCTAAACTTCTAATGAGGAACACCTCCCTTGACTTTGCTTTGATCAGGAAACTTCACACAATTCAATTTGAATCATCTTAAACATTATTTATTAACTTGTATTATCAAAGCGTCTAATATTTGGAGGACTAAGAATAAAGTTGCCATTTGTGCAGGGCCTAGCAATGGTGACTCTCCACACTCCCCTCCCTTTTCTATTACTCTGCTCACATTCTGACTTCACACTTAACCCCTGTATAACCCTGAGGAAATATTCCTATGCCACAATTTACTCTTGTGAAGAGAGAGGTCTGGAGTAGCTGGTCCCTATAGTCCCTTCCACTTCAATATCTTTGCTTTTAAATCACTGCTCAAATGCAAACTCTTCTTAAGCACTAAATGAGAGGCATGTCATTTGATTTTCTTTTGACCTAGGGCTGCCATGACCAAAGAACTCATCCCCAAATGGCCAATCAGCTGAGGATGAGCCTCACCATATGTAGTGAGAGAAACTTTCCAGAATGACACCCCAGTAGTACAGCCTTTAAAACTTCTGGGTCACCACCTTGCTTTCATGAGTGAACATAGCCAGGCATTGTACTAATGTGCCACATTCCTTGCCCTCATGAGCTTCTCTGTTCTCTCCTCTAAGGCAGATTCAGAGGTGAGTGGAGATGTTAAGGTCAGCCCCATCTACACTCAGATTCTGAAGGCCATCTCTTAGAATCAACGATCTGAGTGTGCCCAATGCATCCTAAAGTCCTAAAACCTCAGAACTGTAGATGAGAGACATCCTGGAATTTCTTCTATGGGCATTTTGTCATATTGTTCCCCATATCTGGAAGGTTCTCCTATATTCTCTTAACTTTTGGGCTTTAGGGTTTCCCTAGAGTGCCAGCTATTTCCCAAGAAGCCTTTCCCAATTCTTCTTCATTGTAGTGCTTTCCCTCTGTTGATGATCTCTCCAATAATCCCATCTGCCATGTTGGCACATAGCTTGCAAGTTGTCTTATCACTTAGACAATAATCTCCTCAAGGGCACTGATTGCTTTCTGCTTTTCTTGGTATGCCCCATCCTTAGCACAAGATAAGCTACATGAATGTTTATTGACTGACTGTCTGTGAGGGAAATCGGGAAAAAGAAACAATACCCCCCCATATCATCTTCATCTATTTGCTGGGTGAGCAGGGGTGGGAAGGAGGAAGATACAGTCCATTTGGAATTCAGGCTCAGGAGATACCAAGGAAATCTTCTGTCTGTATTTCTCTCCTTCCAGGTGAGGACATCACCATATATGAAAACATTGTTCACTTTAGAGGCTCAGCTCTGCCTACACAGGTAGGGACACAAGGTCTTCTTCGATTATTTCTAGGACTCTGGGATGTTTGTTATGGAGTCCAAAAACCTTGAGATTCTTCCTGACCCACACCCTTAGACTTTTAATGTACCTGAGAGATTGCAGGATCACTAGAGAACCCTAATGAACAGGAGAGTGTCTGAAGGAGAGTGAAAAGATGGGTGAACATTTCCTAGCATTGTCAAGAGGTCTGGTTGTGGACCAGTCTGAAAAGAAGAAAACTTTGGAAGGGGCTGTGGTGGTAAATGGGGACCTGATCACTACTTTTGGAGACACAACATGTGGGAGAGAGATAGATTTGGCCTCCTTGACTTCACTGGACACAATAGGGAATAAGGAACGGTATTTGTAGAGGTCAGTTGAGACCATGTCAGGAAAACTTCCCAGAAATAAGATGTCAAATGTTCTTTCTACAAGATGCCCATCTCTCTTCTCCAAGATGACAATATTCTAGTTTGAGGTGTCATCAACTCAGCCCTGAAGAATACTTCAGCAACAGCTTCTTCATTGGAGTCCCAAGCCTCAGGGTCTTCCCTCTCCTCCACACAACTGGCAAACACATATATAAGCTTAGATTTAACTAAGTCCCTGTCCTTCATCAAGAAGATTCAAGGGCTCCCTGTTGCCAGGAAAAGAAATCATGACCACACATAGTTTGTTTAGCTCTACTTTCTGAGTTCACTGGTGTGAGAAACTCCCATTCTCAACACTTATGGACAACCCAAAGACTTGGAGTTCTGCTAGTCATAAAAACCTTAAGGGTTTTCCCCAGGTCCTGAAGGCCAGTTTATGGCAGAGGCCAGACCTGAAATCTGCTGCTTCTGACTTCCAGGACACTTCTTTAGCACTAATCCCTGTTCCCTGGATGGCTCTTAAGTCAGTTTTACCAGATTTATCAGACTTTATTGTCCTTGCTAATCAGTCCCACTGTTGTTGTAAGGACACCACCTTCCATCTGTCCTCCCTGGCTCTCAGTTCAGGTTATGTCCCATGGTTTAAAGGAGCCTCCTCTTCACTTCCTTCTTATGGAATCTTAACACTTCCGCCTAGTTCAGCTCAAGTGCTAAACCCCAACAGGAGCCTCCTCTGCTCATTCCTATTGCTCGTGCCATTCCTCTACTCATTCTTCTCTCTATGTTTGGTGTCTGATTGTCTCTGTGCTAATTATTTATTCCTGATAGAATATCAGCAACTCGATAACAAGATTTTTTGTCTTCTCAGTTCATCCCATAAATAAAGGAATGAATGAATGATTATGCATTCAGTGAATGATTCATATTCACATATATTCAGAGCTTTAAGAACAGCCCTCTCCTAAGTGGAGAATTTATTAATATATGTAAAAGTTTTCATTGTCCACCATGAGATCATTTTTTAAATTAAGAAGTTTGTATGTATTGAGAAATGGATCCCCTGAGTTAGAAGAGACCATTAGATTCTACTGTCAATGTCCTCTACAAATCATCTGACAAGGCTGGAGAATCCCAGTTTGGAGTAGGCTGCCATGTCCCAAGTAGTCCAATCCACTTCCATCCATTCAACAAGAACTTATTTAGCACGTACTCTGTGCCAGATATTGTGCATAAAGCCTGGAAAGACTTTTGTTTTCTCTGCCTGGAACTCTGGTTACAAAAACCTCTCTGTCCTTACTAGTGATTGTCTCAGCAGGTGCCCACAAACAAAATCCTAGACTCTAGACAGGAGTTACTTCCTTTCTAGATGGCTCTTCACTGCCTGCCAAGATGGATCCATAAAATAAGCACTGCAGAATTTGATCCTTTCACTCTTGTAACTGCCAAACTGAACATCCCGTCCTTTACCTTCCTTTCTCTCCTGCTTTCCAATTCTGGCACCATAAGCAAGTCAACTGCTGGCCTGACATCTGTTGCCTTTTACCATCTTTGTAACTTCGCAAAGCAAAATGTCCCCTTTCCAACTCTAACTTTGGAGGCTTTTAGTAATTATTGTTTTCATTTTCACAGGCCCCAGGCTCCTCCCCTGCTTTTCCTGAAGACCCACCTGAAAAGTCTTACCAGGTATGTGCTCAAGGAGAAGCCGGGCCTTCCTCAGAGATCAAGGGAAAGGTCAAAATGGTGGCTAAGGATGAAGTTCTTTCTAATGGGACAGAGAATAGGAATGGGGCCAGGATGGAGGGAAGGGAAGACATGGTTTAGAGAGAGCAGATTCCTCCTAGTCCCAATCTCCATTCTGGGATTCCAGTGACATCTCTACTCTCTATCTTTAGACACTGGACATCACAAGAGTGGATGTTTATAACAAGATCGACCCCTGGAAGAAACCTGAAATCTAGGAAGATCTAGGAATGTTGGGACATCCTTCTATCACCATTCATGAAGAAGGGTTCACAGACATCTCTCAGGAAAGAAAGCAGAAATATTGAGGTCACTGAGAAAAACCAAGTGGGAAAGACAGAAAGAGGCTGGATTTGGGGAAAGGGAAGGTTTCTAGGGAGGCAGGGGCCCTCAGATGTCCCAGAAAGGATCAAGCGGAAGGAAAGGAACCAGACCTATGTGCCTGAGCTATCAAAAAGCAAGGCAGACTTTGGAATGAGTATGGGGACATATAGGGACTGTTGCTCATCAAGGGGTTCAATATTTTGAACATCACCATATTTTCCTGTCTTCTTTATCCCTTTTATTCACATAAACATCCTTTTGGAACTTTTCATGTGTATTCCTACTGAATGTGGAAATAGAAGATCCATTATATCTGCATGGTCTTAAGATGTTGTGATTCTCAGCATCAAAGAGTTCATGGAATGGAAACAAGGAATCTTGTGATAGGATATAGCTTCTAGGGGAAATACACTTATAATTTTAAGATCCCCTAATTTTAGTGTACTTCTGTCCTAATGATCCGTCAATGATTCTAAATCTTCTCGCTTTAGAATCAGTGATCCTGAGTTCTAACAATCTCTGTCAATGACTGTAAAAATCTTCTGGCCAAGGAATATAATATGTCTTCCCTTAGACTTTAAGGAACATATAGTAGTGATCCTGAGATCCTTTGACCTCGGAGTGTCTAACAATCAGCCAATGATTCTCGTGTCCTGGCCTTAAAAAAGCCCTATTAACATTTCTGACAGTAAGATACATAATCTGCTGATCTGTGATAACCAAATTCCTGAGACCATTCCTCAGTTCTACCTCTGGCTCATAAAATTAACATTTCAGTGACAGGAAGAACTGGATAAATTTGTCTCCTTGCTCCTGATTCTTTGCTCACTTCAATTGGCATTACCGTTACAGTAAACTTGGCCCCTTGACTTAGATATGGGTTCAAGCCAGCAAAATTTTTTTAACACACCACAACACTAGTCTGCAACTCCCAAGCTTTTTGGGTCCCTTCCCAACCTCAAAAACTGGTGGCCTGGTATGGGGAGATCCTGGCCTCCCCTAGCTTAATTCCCTCCTTGTCAAGATAAGCTACAGATTTTTTCACCCTCAATCCTATAGCTTGGACACCGGAAGCAACTAGAAATCTTGTCTGGGTTTCCATGAGCTCCACAATCGGCAAATTTTCCTTGGATTGGAATAGGAAATTCTTGAAATTGTAGGCAAAGTTCCTGAGCAACCTTTGCCACCTTTCCATCTTCTCTGGGATGCAGAGGAAACAAGATGCTATAGGATGGTTTTTGGCAAAAAACAAAACAAAAAAAAAAAACTTCTTTGGGTTTTGACAAAGATGGATCAGTCCTCTTTCATGTCATTTTTATCTGTGTCTGTGTCTCTATGCAAAATGTTTGTATCATGTTTGTTCTGTGAGCTAGATTCTGTTACCTAGAAAGATTTAAAATATTTCCAGCAACAATAAAAAACTTCTTTGCTGTAATTGAATTCTGGGAAGATTTCTTAACATCCTTGGTTCCCACTTTTAAAAAGGGGAAAGCCTAATTTTTTCCTGAGGACCTCAGCTCTGGCCAAACTGAGGACTACAGAAATAAAGTTAGCTCATTAAAAATAAAATAACATCATAGCAAATTGTCTAATTTTTGAGGGCAATGATTGAGCAGTCTGACAATTTCTCATTTTAAAATTGCAAGAGAAACTCCTGAAACATTGGGGATAATTCTGGGAAATTATCCCATTCTGAAAGAAAAAAAAAAGAAAAAACTAATAGTAAATAGCAACTTTTTGCTAACTACATGGAAATGGAGTCGATTTTAACTGCAGTTGGTGTGGTCGGGATAACAGTTTGGCATCCCTTCAAAGTGGACTCAAGCCTCGAAGATGTGAATTTTTGGACAAGAACTTTGTCCCCAGGTTAAAAGAAGTGGGCAGAATAAGATGGAGGAACAGGTAAGTAGCACATACTATTTTCTGGAGTTTGCTTTGTGTCTCTTGACACAAATTCTTGTAAGAACTTAATCAAGGAAGAGTTAATAATTTTGGCCCACAAAAAGATATAGAAGCAGTCATCAGTACTTATAACCTTATTGAGAGCAGAGGTGTTCCAACAATCGGGATACACAATGGGGTGCACAAGGATGTTGTCTTCTGCTTAGACAAAAATCTTGGGTAAGTGGTGGGATGGGGCAAGTAGGAGGTAGTACAACACCCGGAAGGTATAAGGGACCCTCTCCATTCCACTTCCCAGGGTCCTGAGTGTATCTCATTGTGGGGATTGCTACCAAGATTGATATAGCCCATATCCCTCTGTTTGATAACTCTTCTCATCTCAGAGCAGAGTAAGAAAAGAAAATGCTAAGGAACTATTGGGAAACTCAAATTCTACCTCATCTGTAGAAATAGGGGAAACAGCAACAGCGATGGGGACCCCAAACGACCTTGCCCAAACATCTCCCCAGCCCAGCTTGGGATAATGGGAATGGAATAGGGGTCAGGCTCCATGGTCAGCATTCCCTAAGCTCTAACAGCTGAAACTATCATCAAAGGGAGATCCTAGCACCAGTTGTCCCAGCCTTCAGCAGATTCAGTCCAGCAACTGCCTGCAAAGAATCTGAGTGCCCCTGGCACCATTCAGCATGGCAGTGTGAGCTGAAAAAGCCAGTAATCAGCATTTGGCAAGCCAACCATTCTCTGGTCCAGTTACAGAAATTTATTAGCTATGTAATTTATTGCAAATTATTTTATCTCTACCCAGTTTTATGATTTGTAAATAGAAATGTAAAGGTTGTTGTGAAGATCACGATTGCAAAAGTGCTTAACATAAAACAAATATGAAACTGCTATATTGTATATAATTGCTTCATATTGCTTTATATGAGTTTTTAGATGTGACCGATGTACAAAGCCAATGTTGAGATAAATGATTTCTCTTTGTATAGTTTGTATGTATATGTGTGTGTGTGTTTGTGTGTCTAAAGTAGTTTGGACATTCAACTAACTTAGGGCCTCTCTAGGATTAGGAGGATAGGGCATAGAGAAAACAGAATCTCTTTCTTTCTTCTTCCTTCATTCCCTGACTGCAGCAGGAATACAGGGATGAAGGGATGAGAGGGAGAGAAAGAAATTATATTTAGTTCAGTGAAATTTTTATTTGAGATATTATAGTAAAAGCAGTTTTAAAGGAGCTCTAATCAAAGCCTACTAAAGAGATATGTAAATTGTAATCTATTTGCACTGATAGTGGTAACAGAACATCCCAAACAGAGTCTGAGAAAATTAGGAAAACACAAAAGCAATTTGCTACTACTTTAAAAACTCTGATAAACAAAAATCCTGCTTTTGAGTTATCTACAGCCAGACTTCTGAAGACCCTATCAATAAAAATTGGGACCTTAACCCATTTTTTGGCTCCCAAAAGACAAATGATTTGTGTGAATTGGAAAATAACCAAATGGCAATTCAGTTTGTCTGGAACATTCATTTAGAATTTAGGGAATCTAATTAACTAAAGGTAAGTCAATTTAAAAATCTGTTCTACCTCAATACTAAGAATTGTCTTGTTTTTTTCCCTAAAACAAGAGGGAAATTTACTTCAGAGATTAGAAACTACAATTAAGACTATTTGGCTATTACTTAGGAAAATTCTAAAATTGTTAACTAAGGTACTTGGAATTATTTTCATCTCATTAAACTTAATATTAGTAATTAGTATGTGTGGAACAAGAGGAATAAGGAGAAAGCCTTATCAGTTCACCTCCAAATATGAAGGTGTGCAACACATTTTTCCCTCTTTACAGAGTGGGGAAAGGGATCAAACAGCACAGCTCATGAAAACAGTTAAATAGTTGGGGGTGAAATAGCAAGCTCAGCCCCTTCTCTGGGATTTCTGTCAACTCCCCTTAATTTATAAGCCTTTCTGTTTTCTTGAAACCATTAGTGGAAGCAAGGTCATCAGCCCTGAGAAATGAACGTGTTAAGATGTATAATTCCTAAACAAGGAATGTGTTTACTAAGAATCTGTAAGCTTGCTTAATGATTAATCCTTTGCACCAGGATAAGTTTAAACATATAAAACATCTTAAAGAAAATCTCATGTGTGTGAGTCCTAGTAAATTTTTTAAAATAAGGTATTTAGCCCTAAGCTGCAATTAGTAGAATTTGCCATTAGAGATAAAATCCTTTTGGATTATAATTGATATTCTTTTGAGTTTTAAATTTGATTGCCTGATCATCTTATCAGTAACACACCATTCGAGAAAAGTGCCGTAAGTTACTCAGAAGAATAGCTTTCTGAATTGTCATAGGTGGATGTCCTATCTGGGCAAGAGCTGGGAGAACAACCTTAGCCACTGCTCAGGGTCAGATTCTTCTGACTTAATTGCCCAGTTGCTTTTCTTTGCTTCCCACTTGATTATTTCTGAGTCTGGCTATGAGGTGGAATTGTTACTGTATGACTGGTCGTCAGACAGAGTTAAGGATGTTTTATCCTGTCATGTATGTGCTCTCAGGCTGAAGCCTGAAGTCCTTGTTTTGACATTATTATAATCATGTCCCTACTTTTTCCTCTTATAGCAAATTTTTATAATCAGAGCAAATGGTCAGTGAATTCATAAGCCAAATACAAGTATCCCAGACGACACAATGGTTTTCTATCTCAGATCTTAAAGATGCTTACTTTGACATACATTGCATAAAGACTTTTTGCCTTTGAAGGGGCAAATCCAAGGGAACATAACCCCCATCAATTAACACAGGCAGTCATGTCCATAACATGGAGGTAGCTCCGGGCTTCCGTGACAGTCCCCATATATTTGGACTGCCATTGGCTAGCCAGTATATTAATGATATCTTGAGCTGCAGCCAAACTGAGAGGCTTCTCTGACTACAGACGCAAAAACCCTTTACTTCCAGGCTCTCCCCCCAGAGCTATGAAGTTTTTTTGTCTACAGTCAGTCTGTTAATTATTTGGGCTATGAATTAACTCCCACCTCCCTTTTGCTCATAGCAGAGAAGAAGCAAACAATCTTTTTTTAAAATAGCTTTTTATTTACAAGATATATGCATGGGTAATTTTTCAGTGGCAATAGTTGCAAAACCTTTTGTTTCAACTTTTCTCCTCCGGGCCCTCACCCCTTTCCCCAGATGGCAGATTGACCAATACATGTTAAATATGTTAAATTATAAGTTAAATACAATATAAGTATACATGTCTTAACATTTATTTTGCTGTACAAAAAGAATAGGACTTTGAAATAGTGTACTATTAGTCTGTGAAGGAAATCAAAAATGCAAGCGGACAAAAATAGAGGGATTGGGAATTCTATGTGGTGGTTCATAGTCATCTCCCATAGTTCTTTCGCTGGGTGTAGCTGGTTCAATTAATTACTGCTCTATTGGAAATGATTTGGTTCATCTCATTTTCGAAGAGGGCCACGTCCATCAGAATTGATCATCCTATAGTATTGCTGTTGAAGTATATGATGATCTCCTGGTCCTGCTCATTTCACTCAGCATCAGTTCATGAAAGTCTCTCCAGGCCTTTCTGAAATCTTCCTGCTGGTCATTTCTTACGAAACAATAATATTCCATAATATTCATATCTCACAACTCATTCAGCCATTCTCCAATTGAGGGGCATCCACTCAGTTTTCAGTTTCTGACCACTACAAAGAGGGCTGCCACAAACATTCTTGCACATAAAGGTCCCTTTCCCTTCTTTAAAATATATTTGGGATATAAACCCAGTAGTAACACTGCTGGATCAAAGAGTATGCACAGTTTGATAATTTTTTGAGCACAGTTCCAAATCACTCTCCAGAATGGCTGGATGTATTCACAATTCCACCAACAATGTATCAGTGTCCCAGTTTTCCCACATCCTCTCCAAAATTTTGCATTATCTTTCCCTGTCATTCCAGCCAATCTGACAGGTGTATAGTGATATCTCAGAGTTGTCTTAATTTGCATTTCTCTGATTAATAATGACTTGGAGCATCTTTTCATATGGCTAGAAATAGTTTCAATTTCTTTGTCTGAGAATTATCTATTCATATCCTTTGACCATTTATCAATTGGAGAATGGCTTGATTTCTTATAAATTAGAGTCAATTCTCTCTATATTTTGGAAATGAGGCCTTTATCAGAACCTTTAACTGTAAAAATGTTTTCCCAGTTTATAGCTTCCCTTCTAATCTTGTCTGCATTACTTTTGTTTGTACAAAAACTTTTCAATTTGATATAATCAAAATTTTCTATTTTGTTATCAATAATCATCTCTAGTTCTTCTTTGGTCATAAATTCCTTCCTCTCCCACAGGTCTGAGAGGTAAACTATCTTATGCTCTTCCAATTTATTTATAATCTCATTCTTTATGCCTAAGTCATGAACCCACTTTGACCTTACCTTGGTGTATGATGTTAAGTGTGGGTCAATGCCTAGTTTTTGCCATACTAATTTCCAATTTTCCCAGCAATTTTTGTCAAATGGTGAGTTCTTATCCCAAAAACTGGGGTCTTTGGGTTTGTCAAACACTAGATTATTAAAGTTATTGGCTGTTTTGTTCTTTGAACCTAATCTGTTCCAATGATCAACTAGTCTATATCTTAGCCAATAGCAAATGGTTTTGGTAACCGCTGCTTTATAATATAATTTTAGATCTGGTACAACTCGGCCACCTTCATTTAATTTATTTTTCATTAATTCCCATGAAATTCTTGACCTTTTGTTTTTCCATATGAACTTTGTTGTTATTTTTTCTAGGTCATTAAAATAGTTTTTTGGGAGTCTGATTGGTATAGCGCTAGATAAATAAATTGGTTTAGGTAGTATTGTCATCTTTAATATATTTCCTTGCCATATCCAAAAGCATTTAATATTTTTCTAGTTGGTTAGATCAGACTTAATTTGTGTGGAAAATGTTTTGTATTTTTGCTCATAAAGTTTCTGATTTTCCCTTGGCAGATAGATTCCTAAATATTTTATACTATCAGTAGTTACTTTAAATGGAATTTCTCCTTAGTTACATTTTCCTCTTTTGATCTTATTTTTCTTGTATAGCATAATAATTGAGGAAATATGTACAAAAGAATTGCATATGTTTAACATATTGAATTACTCAATATCTAGGGGAGGGGATGGGGGAAAGGAAGGGGAAAATTTTATAATACAACGTTTTGCAAGGGTGAATGTTGAAAATTATCAATGCATATGTTTTGTAAATAAAAAAATTTAATTAAAAAAAGAAAGAAGATCATATTTATTGTTATAACTGTCCCATCACAAAACAATGAGAATTTATTAAGGACTTCCCCCATCCCAAGCATTGTTCTCAGAACCAATTTTATACGTGACTGACAGCCTCTTTGCCATCCAATCCAATAGGAAACCTTTCCTAGGAGGGCAGCTCTTCTGGGACTCCAGGTTATCAGTTTTTAGGAGACACTGTTGAAGTTATAAGGTAGAGTAAGACTCTTCCCATACCAGGTCACTAGAATGATGAATGACCATGTGACAGGGTGAGACCCCTCAAATATATTGGCCATATGAACCCTTGTCTCAAGTCATCCCAAAAGAATTTGTAAGCATAGATCTATAAATCAAAGGATAAAGATTTTATTACACCGATTTTATTACAAGAGCAGGCTAAATCCATGATCATCTTTAGCAAGAAAAGGGGTTTTAGCCATTAACAAGGGGAAAGACAAATTACCTAGTGAAGCTCACAATCAACCAGGAGGAATACTCTATTAAAGGAAAGATGTCAAGAGTTGTAATTAAGCCATTGAAGGATGGACTAAAATGAATAGAGAAGTTTAGCAGACTAATCATTAACTGTTAGGCTAAATCTAAAAGGGATTTAGCACCCTAAAAAGAGTTAGCAAAGATCTACAGTAGGAGCAGATCTTTGATAGGGGAAATATAATCTTGGGGTTTTGACATTATAACTTGGCTTTCTGGTTTGATGTAGTAAAGTTGAAGTTCCTAAAGACCTTCACTTTGTGTGAGACTGTAGCAAAAGTCCACAATGCAATGATCTTGTGATTTGACATTATCTTTGGGGACAGAAGGGATGTCATTATATCTGGCCCCTTAACACACATTTTTTCTTCCTGTTCCCCAGACCTTACAGATCCACAGCCCTTGGCTTAATGTACTGAAACTTCCTATCTGGTCCCCACTCCTTTCCTGTGTGAGCAGAAGCTAGTCACTTACCCACTCCTCTTCCACATTGGGAAATCTCGGCTCATCTTGCATAATCACAAGATTGTCTTTATCGTCTTTAGCAAAATGGGTTTTTTATGAGTCTTTCTTCCCTTCTTAGACTACAAGCCACAAAGAGGGGAATGGTGGAGATTTTGCCCTCCAACCCCCAGGATAGAGCTCAGACAATGTCTAGACTTAAGATTTGAGGCAGACCACCAAATTGGGTCTGTAGCATCTACTCTGCACTCCCAACTTGCTTTAAGTCTCCTCTGCCCCTCCCTCCTTAATGCTGGCACCTTCCCTCTGAGATGTTTTGTAATTTGTCCTCAATTGGCATTACTTGTAGAATCTTGTACATATTATCTTTTTCATTAGGAGACAGGGATTTTACCTTTCTTTGTATCCCCAGTTCTTAGCACATGGCCTGAAACTTAGCAGCTACTTACACGGTAATTTTGAAAAAGCTAATCAAAGGCCTCTTCAGTTCAAAAACCTCCCTTCTTTCCATACTTCCCATTCAGCTCCATCCAGAGCCATCTTGCCTCAAATTCTTGTGCACGCACCACTCCCTCCTCCCAAAAGATAGCTAGTGGTCCTCCTTCATTGTGCTGAATGATATATGGTGTGTGTGTTTCCCTTTATTAAATTTTTTTTATTTTTCAAAACATATGCATGAACAATTACTCAACATTAGCCCTTGCAAAACCTTGAGTTTCAATTTTTCCCCATCTTCCCCCCTTTCTCTAGGTGGCAAGTAATCCAATTATATATATTGTTTCATTTGAGCCTCCTTACAAGCCTGGGAGATGGGTGCTAATATTATCCTTCCCACTGCAGAGTTGAAACAGAGGCAGATAGTTGAATTTGCTCAAGGTCATAACACTACAAAGTGTCTGAGCCTAGATTTGAACTTGCTTCTATCTGGGTCCAGACCCAGTCCTCTCTCAATTAAAGAGAAGAAGGATTGCTGGGACTCCTGGAAGGGTACAGGAAGAAGATGGTCCCAATCTGTTCCCACCAGGGGGTGTTATGGGCCAAAACTTTGAAATGAAACCTGCTCCCAAGACTTCCAGAGACCCCAAGAAAACCAAAAAAAGATAACACTACATTTTGGCTTCTGAAATTAGGACCAACCTTCATCTGTGACCCAGAAATTAGGGTGAGTACCAAAATAGACAAGAAAATTTTATAAAGGGATAAAGTAGTATTCCAGTTAAAATGGGATAAATGTTTAGAAAGGAGATTTCACCACCAAAAGGAAAATTTGTCGAAAGCTTGCTTAAACTCATTAAAAGCCAAGGTTTGATTGTAGCTTGAGAGCAGATCATTGAACTTTTAGAAACAGTACAGTATACATCTCCTTGGTTCTCTAAGGAAAAAAGAATTAGATTTAGAGGAGTGGAAATTAGTAGGAGAGCAACTATGTGAATACTACAATGATAATGGACCTGACTCAATTTCTAAAGAAACACTTTATACATATAACTTAATACAATTGGCTTTAGGAAATTATATAAGTTATAGAATAAGGAAAAAGAAGAAAGTTCAGGAGGGGGAGGATCCAGATAAACTAGATGAAAAGGATGAAGAATTAGACAAGAAAGGAGTTAAGTACAATTCTAAAGTGTGGTGCTTCACAGCAGAAGCCATTAGGGCATTCCCCATCTCATGACCCTCCCCCCTCAATTAACCCTTCATGGATGGAGGAAGAAGGAGGAGGGGGAGATGCAATAACAGAATCAGCACCACCTATGAAGCAGCTTATGACAAGAGTACAAAAGGCACTGGTTAAGGCTAAAAAAGAAGGACAAGATGTATCTGATTTAATATATGTAAAACCTGTTATTGAAGATCTTGACTCTTCAGGTCAACAAAGGAGAAGATATACTCCTTTTGATTTGGAAAAAAAATCAAGGATTTGAAAAAGGATTGCACTCTTCATGGGGCTAAATCGTCTTATGTTAAGAGGTTACCAGATAATTTGGTTTATGAAATCTTAACCCCTAGTGATTGGAAATCCATAGCAAGGACATATTTAGAACCTGGACAAAACTTGTTGTGACTTTCAGAGTATAGTAAATTATGCAGCATACAAGCCCAAAGCAATAAGTAAACTGGAGTTATCATACAAATCACCTTTGACCAACTAGCAGGTGAAGGTCAGTACACAGACAATTCAGCACAGATTAATTACCCCATAACAACATATGAGTAAATTGCTGCTGCTGCTGCTGCTACAAAAGCTTGGGGAACCCTCCCAGGAAAAGATCAAGGGGAAGTCTTCACAAAAATAGAGCAAGGTCCCAATGAACCCTTTGCTGATTTTGTGGGATGTCTGCAAACAGATTTCACAAGAACCATTGGAGAAAATGCAGCTATAAGAATAATGATCAGACAACTGGCTAAGGAAAATGCTAATGAGGTTTGCAGAAGAATTACATGGGGACTACACAAAGATGCTCCTTTAGAGGAGATCACAAGACACTGTGCCACAGTGGGCACAAATGCTTATTATACCCAGGCCATGACGCAAAATATGGGAAGACAGGGTCCTTCTTGGCAAGGGACTTCTAGAGAGACTTGCTGATGCTTTCAATGTGGAAAAATTGGGCATCTGAAAGTCCAACGTAGGCATAGAAATAGAGTGAGAGGACAGTATGAGAGAATAAGACCCAAAACCCTATGTCCAAAATGCAACCAAGGCTTCCACTGTGCCTCAGACTGTAGATTGACCCAGGGAAATGAGAGGCAGGGCCCAGCTCCAAGACCTCAAACAAAAAACAGGTGGGGCATGATGGCAGCCCAATTTCACCCAGAGAGTCTTTAGAACCTCAGGGCTCGGGTGTGATAAATCAGCAAAAAATCTGATTGTTGTTTAAACTGTGGCAGAACTTCAAAACCTGAAGGAATCATTGGATTCTCTGAGACATGATAAGACTGTTGCTGACCTTCAAAATCTGCAGGAATCATTGGATTCACTGAGATGAAAAATTGTTGATGAGACTATTGCAGGACTTCAAAACTTGCAGTAATTATTGGATTCCTGGCACATGAAGTAATGGACAATAGATTCCTTTTGGACTATTCCTAGGACTTATGGACATGTACAGTTCCTCATATTGATTCATATTATTTGTCACATCACTACTAGCCTGTGTTACTATGTGCTTAAGTAATTTATGTAATTATGTGTAATACCAGCCATGATGATATTATGCATATCTGTTTCAAATGAGACCCTTCAGAAACCCATTAATCTGATATGATTTCTCTTTTCCTTTGGTGTTTTCATCTCCCTTCCTGAGAAGTCAGGGACGGCATGATCACCTCCTTTTATGGTGTTTTCACCCCTTTTTTGAGGAGTCAGGGAAGACGTGATCATCTCTTTTTGGGGGGTTCTCACCTCCTTCAGAAGTCAGGGAGGTCATGACCAACTATGTTCTAAAACAAAAGAAAACAGGAGATGTTATAGGCCAGAACTCTGAAATGAAGGCTGCTCCCAAGACTTTCAGAGACCCGAAGAAAACTGAAAAAAAGAGAACATTACAAGGGGGGAAAAGCTCTAGTCGGCATCATCCCCTGTTGGATCCCATCCCTGTTGGATCCTTCCAGAAGCCACAGTAAACCCACCTGAGGAAGACCCAGGGCACTGTGGCCTGCCCTGATAAAGGAGGGGAGGGGAGACAGGACTCAGAGGTCCTAAAGGCCCCATGCACATTTAGTGGCTCTGTCTTCCATTCTCTGTGCATCTTTTGGGGTCTAAACAATCTCTATGCCAAGAATGAAATAAAGTACCCAGGGTCAGGTATCAGTTCTACTGGACATAGGTAATTCTTACTGAGCTATGTTCCCAGGGGGGACAGAACCACTTCTCCATGGACACTGGGAGGGATCTTTCCTGGGGAAGGGCTCCCCTGAGAGACAGGAAACCACAGCAGCTGAAAGAGGAAGACAGAGGAAGACAAAGAAGGGAGGAGAAAGTCAGAGGCGAAGTCCCAGCCCTGTGAGCTCTTGTGATCCAGGCAAATAGAACTCCAGCTCTGAAGAGACCTCAGTCTTCCAGAGAAGGAGGAGACCAAGAGACCTGGCTCCATGGTGCATTCAGGGACAGCCTTAGCCTGGACAGAAGCAGGGATACCTCCAGGGTCTGCCCTTGAGCCTGTACAGGGAAGACACAGCTCAGGAAAGCAGAGAGATTCCTGGGAAGGAGACAGGAGGTGACACAGCCACAGCCCAGCCCCATGGAGAGCTCTTCAGAACATCAGCACAGGGTGCTCAGCTCCTGGAGGGGGCTCCTGATCACAGGTGAGACACCATCTCTGCAGGAGCCTGGGGGAGGGCAGAGGCAGCTGGTGGAATTCTGACCCAGATAGAGACGGGGACCAGGGGGAAGGGGATATGTCCCAGGGTTCTGTCATAGACATGGACTAAGAAGACTTAGGAGAGTTTTTCCTGACTAGGGACAAGAAAGAAGTAGTGGCAGCTCAAGGCTATCCATCCCCGTCCTGACACTCAGGGCAATGTCCAATACTGAAATGGAGCCACCTGTGAAGGGAGGAAGGGAAGCTTTACAGTCAGAGGAGACCTGGGTGTGGATCCCAGCTCTGATGTGTACTGGCGCGTGCCCATGGTCAGGTCACCTAGACTCTTAGCTTGGGTTTAGCTGGAACACCACCTTCCTGCCAGTGATGTTTGGGAGCCATAGTATCAGCCTTAAAATGCACCCAGAATTTAGTGGAAAGGCCCTTCTTGGGTTTGGGGCCAGGAGATCTGGGTTCAAGTGCTGCCTTTGCCTTGTCCTATTTTGTATCAGTCAAATGTCTCACCTTATCTGGACCTCAGTTTCTTTGTTTGTAAATGGTGAGCACTGGCTTCAGGAATCTCTGAAGTCTGGTTTTTGTCCTCAACCACAACTTTTTGTTGCTTCATTTCTGCCTCCATTGCCTTGCCCGGCACACTGGCAGATCTGTTCTGAAACAACCCTGGGGAGGGAGCCGAAAATGGGTTATGTACCAAAGACTCTGATTCTCTACAGAGGATAGGCCTTCACAGGCTTGCGGGCCCAGCAATCCCTCCCCACACACCCCACTGAGCTCCCAGCAGCCCCCGAGGCAGGCGGAGCAGCCCCCACCCTTCTGTCAGGGACAGCTCAGTGGCCTTGGTCTCTAAGGAGGGCAGAAGAACCCTGCTGACCTCTGCCTCCTTCCTCCCCTCTCAGCCTCCATCCTCAGCTGCTGGATCCAACCGACGTCTGCTCAAGTCACTATTGTTCCAAACCCTCCCTTTGGGGAAGTGAAACACAACGTCACCTTGGACATCCGGGGCTTCACAGGCCGGGCTCTCACTTATACTTGGTACAGAAAAGCAGTAGCAGAACCCAACAAGATCGCTCTCTATACACGGTTGAAACTGGCGTGCAGGACCCTGCAGGCATCCGGGAGAAGGTGCTCCCCAACGGCTCCCTGCTCATCCCTCACCTCACCCTCAGTGACACTGATGAGTACCATGTAGTCATTGTTAATTCTCGAGGTGACATACTATTTGGACAAGGACATTTAATAGTGTATGGTAAGTGCTGCCCTTCCCCTGGGCCATGTCTCACTCCTATTCCCTCCCTCAGTCTGGGGTGAGAATCTCCCCTAAGGGATCAGGGAGAATGCAGAGTATGAGTCCCCTCCCCCCCCCCCCCCATAATGTGGACCAAAGAGGCAAGAGCGCCTCCAGCCCAGATCAGTGTAATCATGGGTCACTGGGAGCACTGCAGAGGTCAAAGGTCATAGCTTCTGAGCCCTAAGCTGTTATTACTGGGGGGGGGGGTAACTTCCTGTTTCCTCCCAGCTTTCCCAGACCACACTGTGAAACCAAGAAGGGCCCTGAGGGCTTGGAGGGGCCTCTGTCCCCTTGGGTTGTTCCTGAGCCAGGCAACTTGTTCCTGAAGTTCACCTTCCTAAGATATTTAAAACTCTACTGGAGGTGGGGGGAGCATTGCTGCATCTGGGGACCACTGGGCACAGGAGAGCTCATGTCCAGACTCCCACAGTCCAAGAGCCAGACACCCAACGGCCTTGGTGCCCAGGACCTTCTGTTCTTCTGAGGCTTCCAGAGCTGGGAGCCCACCCCAGAGGAAGGACCCCTGTGTCACCTCCATTTCCTAGAGAAACAGGCAAGATCAGGGGCTCCAAGGTTCTGGGAAGGGTCAGCCTGGGACAGAGGGTTCCAGCTCTCCTGAGCCCCAGATGGAAGAGGAGAAAACCAATTCAGGGCCCAGGAGGAACCAAGAGGACACTTGGGCTCCAAGGAAGGACAACGTTCCCGACAAGGAGAGTTTTCCTGCTGGGAAATAGGCTAACAAGGGCTGTCATTATGTGGAGCCAGAAGGTGTTCCAGGGCTCTGGATGTCATATTTCATCTGATTCTCACAAGGACCCTGGGACGGAGGTGCTGTGTTTGTAAGTGAGGAAAAAGAAACAGAGAGGAGTGATGTGGCCAGAGCTGGTCAGTGGCTGAGGCAGGATTCGATTTCAGGGCTTCCTGAGCTCCACATCCAGCATTCTCTCTACTGCACATCCTGGCGGCCTCCTACCTGCAGGGTCACCTCAGGAGGGAGAGACTTCTCCAGGACGGCCCATCTTCCAGCAGGGACTACTTGCCCATTTGACAGGGAAGCTTGACTGGGAGGAGGGTCAGCCCAGGCTCCTTAGCACTTGCATCCATGGTGGGCAGGACTGGGAGTTGACCCAGACGGGCGTGTGTGGCAGGATGCCGTCAATGGCTACAGGTGAGAGGCAGGAGTCAGAATTGGGGGGGGGGCCCTGACAGTCATTGCCAGCTGTCTTTTTGTCCCTGATCTGGGGAGCAGAGAATACTGCATGAGAAAGGAGCTAGGAGTCCTCTATCTGGTGATTCTCAAGCATTGCTTAGACACCTACTGCATCCAAAGGAACTGGCTGGGTGTGGGGCATGGCAGGCAAATAAATCAGTCTCTCAAGGAGCATGAGTCCTGTTGAGGAAACATATAAACAAGAATGTGGAATAGACACGAGAAGCCTAGGAAGCAGTTCCAGACCAAGGAGATTATTCAGAATCAGGCAAGTCCTGCCCTTGTATCCAAAAAGTCCAAAGCATAAGTGAGTATGGGTCCATATGGGGAAATTACTGATCACCAAACCATAGGAAAAACAGTTAAACTAAATAAGGATGGTTGACTCAGAGAAGGGAAGATTGGGGGCAGACACTCTACCTGATTTTTGAATGCAAGGTTAGGTTGCCTAAAAAGAGGCCAAGCTCCTGTGGAAGATGAGATCATACAGAAACCCAGAATCCAATGGTGAGGCAGCATTTCTTCTGAAGAAGACCAGTGGAATGTGAGTGGACCAAGAAATTAATACTTGAGTCAGTGGGGTGATAAGGCATCAAAATGCCCTGAAGCAATTACAGTATTTTCACTTCAAAGAATAGGGAAATAACAGTCCTTCTGGACTATCCAATGGGATGTGGAGTTCTGTATTTGGGTCTAGATTTCACAGTTTCCAAAGAACATTGATACACTGGAGAACATCCACAAAAAGACAACCAGGTTGTGGAAAGTTCTGGGGCCATACAATGTATTGGTCACCTGAGGGAACCCAGCCCCTGGGACCTCCAATTTTCTTATCAAGGAAATAAGGGAGTGCATTAGATTGGGGAAGGCCCTTCTAGATAGAGATCCAGGACACTCTGATGTCTGCAGCTCTGAGCATTCAGGAGCCTGGTGTGCAAAATGTACATAAGTCACTTTGAGCAACAAAGGAAAGAGCTCAGGTGCTGGACTAGGGAGCAGGAATGCTTTTCCTTTTGTGCCAGAGAGCCCTGGGACAATCAGCTGGTGGATCCAGGGATCCCTTCTCACAGGGTTGCTTTAAAATCCAAAAAATAAAAACCATAGGAAATCAAAGGAAACTGTTCTACTTTAATAGTTATCAAAACATTTTTTAAAAGATCTCACATTAAAAATTCTTGGAATAGAATGAGATGATTTTTAAGAAGGAAAAAATCCTCAATGGATAGGGCAGGCATTGGGACTGGATTCAGAACTATAGTGCAAATCTGGTCTCAGACGCTTCACTAATCTGTCTTTGTCTCAGTTAGCTAAACAGTAAACTGGAAAGACTAATGGCCCCTATTTCCCAAGGTTCTTGAGAGGATGAAATCAGATAATACAGAATTTCACACAGTGCTGGCCAATCATAATCATAATAATGAGAATAATAACATTTATATAGCACATACCACATCCCAGGCATGTAGGAGGCACTTCATCGATGCTGTTCCCTATTCCCATTTCCAAGTTAGTCATTAGATTTTGCATGTCCCAAAATCTGTCTCAGGGCGGGGGGGTTGAGGGGGAATAACTCAGGACCCAGCACCCCCTCCCCTGTGCTTCTTCCTCATCTTCCTTATTAGCATAACCCCTGAACCAGGGGGCATCTCCTTACCCATAGAACACCCCTGTATGTCTATAATGCAAATACTTGGGCTTGGGCTTTGGGTGCTTTTTTGTCAGGAAGACATGACCTAGAGAAGCCACAAACCAATCACTCACACAGCTCTCTTTTTCTCTCTATAGAGAAAACAACCAAACCTAACCTCACAGTCAACAGAACCAATGTCATAGAGAATGACACTTTGGTCTTCATATGTGGCACAGAACAGGCGGGAGTGGACATTCTTTGGTTCTTCAATAACAAGTCCCTGATTCTCAATGAGAGGATGAAGCTGTCCATGAATAACCAGACTCTCACCATCCTGTCTGTGAAGAGGGAGGACATTGGGTCCTATCAATGTGAAATCCGGAATTCAATCAGTTCCAACAGAAGTGACCCCATTACCCTGACTGTGAACTGTGAGTGACTCTGAGTATCCTCCCTCTCCTGTCCTTTCCCCAGCAGTGACTTACATCTCATCTCTTCTCTTCTCTTCTTTACACAGATGGACCAGATTACATCACGTTTGTTCCAAACTCCGAGCAAGGAGAGATTGAGGTCAAATTCAAGGGCTCACTGACGTTAGAGTGCCATGTTGAGTCTTACCCAGCTGCCCAGTATAGATGGCAAATCAATGGCACGGTGAACCCTGCCTTCTCTAATAATATCTATGTCATCAAAAATGCAATTTGGGAAGATTCAGGAAAGTATACATGTCAGGCAAAGAACAATGTCACCAACTTGTCTGTCTCTAAGAGCATCACAATTAAGGTGGATGGTAAGTGTTCTCTCCCTTCCCTCAGAGAAAAAGGTTTTGGGGATAGGTCAAAGGTGGAGGCCAGGAGCAGGTGCTCAGGCTTATTAAGGAAGGCAGATTTTCACAGTGAATTGGCAGAGGGCATGTAAAGAAACATAATTCCACAAAAGGTGGTCAGCCTGGCAATGAATGTCAGCTCATTTACTGTGATTTTGGCCTTGGTAAAAATGGAGACCAATTTCTAAATTGTAATAGACAATACAGGTTCATTCATCATTCGATACACATTTAGCTGCAAACTTTCTGCAGAGCACTGTGCTAGGCCCAGAGGGAAATATACAACATTTATCTAAGACTCCATTACCAATTCAAGAACCTTAAAATCTAGTAGAAACATCAGACCCCAAAGACAGGTAATAGATACACATTATTACATGATATGCATAATAAGACTATGCCACAAAATAAACTGTTGCAAGAGAGCTTGGATGGGAAAGAACATCTCCACTGGGAGGCTGATCAAAAATCAAGTCAGGTTTCAAAAAAGAACTCTCACTTGACTTGTGTTTTAAAGGATATGGAGGAGTTCAACAAGTCAAAGGGGAGAATATTCTATTTCCATGGAGAAATATCCTGAGTCAGTGATCAGAGGTGGGACTATATACTCTGTGTCTGAGTGGCAAATATAGAACAATACAACTTGAGCAGATAATACATAGCCAGAAGAATATTAGCAAGGTCTGCTGCCATTTTGTAAAAAGGTTTGAATGCTAGGCTAAGAACACCAAAGGTGACCTAGTACTTAATGGGGAGTTCCTGAAGCTTAATTGGAAGAGCAGAAAAGATGATTAAACATATCTGGTTAGTATGGTTTTCATCAGCACTCAAAGCTGAGAGTTTTGTTTAATGTGACCATTGTCACATCTCTATTTCGTTTGTGACAAATTAGTACAAACAACCCAAATGTGTAAAAATCTGGAGAACATAAAGTTCTTTTTCAATCCCTCAATTTCAATTAATGGGATGAAAATAAAGGAAACAGAGCTGTTAGTGGGCAGGAGTCATTATACAAATGCTTTTGTAAAATGCTTTGTCACTGAGAGATCAGACAAGGGAGCAGAAGGAAGAAGATAAAGAAGTAGTTCTCCATCACAGCCATTCTAACAAAGGTTTCAAATGACCGAAGAAAAAACCCAGTGAGTCATTTTTCCAGCCCATTTCAGTGGTCCAAATCTGGCCATATGGACTGATCAGGAAGGTGTCAAGAAGACTTGAGACTAAATGAGGTCTCTAGGCTGTGTATTGGGGAAGAAATCTTCAAGGATGCAAAAAACATGAGCCTGGTGCTGGGCAAGGAGCAGCAAGAGAGGCCAAGAGCCAGCTTGGAGTTATGAGCCCAAAATAGGTCACAGAATCAGTGCTGAAGAGGGAACCTGTGCCTAAAGATAGGAGAAGCTGTGCAACCAATTTAGGCTTCATAGTGAACAAGGACCTGGAGTTTAAACATCTGTTGGGGTCTGAGACCTGCAGTTGAGTAACCAGAACAAGGGAAGGCTTATAATTCTACATCAACAAAGCCTTTTAGCTAATTGACAGGAGCTATGGTCAGCAGCAGTATGGAACCCTCATTAGAGGCAAGACTGTAGTAGTATTGCTAAGACTCAACTCTAAAACAAAAGCTCATAAAACTCAGACAAGAAGGCCAGTGATCAAAATTCATTCCAGATAAGCTTGCTTTGAGCATACTGAAAATTAGCAAGTCACCATCTTGATCCACTACTCATGTTCAATAGAAAAGTACCAACTCAAATAAGACTAGAATATTGAACAAAACATGCTATCATTGCGGGGAGGGAGGAGAAGCTGTCATTAAGACAAGAATACCCAAAATAAAACTAAAAGGAAAAGTTACTTCAAAATATCTGCAAAGTCTCAAATGAAAAAAAAAAAAGAGTTGAATCCACAGTCAATTAAAATTACTAGAAGGAATATTATTAATAATAGATTTTAAGAGTTTAAAAATTATTATATAGAACCATATAAAAATTTTAAATTTACAAAACATTTTAGGAGTATTCTGCCATTTAATACTCACAAGATCCCTGGGAGATCAATTTTACAAATTTTACAAATGAGGAAACTGAGGCAAATAAAGGCTAAGGCTAGGATCATACAGCTGGAAAATATCTGAGGCTAGTTGAAATTCAGGCCTTCTTGACTTTAGGTTCAGTACTATGAAGGAAAAAAAAAAGATTGAAAAGAATTGATAATTAGTAATATAAGAGGTTACAAAGTTATTCAAATAACAAAGTCCCTGAAAATTAGAATGAACCAAACACAAATTAATGAAACCATGAGTCAACAAAAAAAATTAAAACAAAGCGTTAATATGAACAAAGAGGAAGAGAGGAAGAAGAAGAAAAGGAAAAAAATCTAAAAAAAAAAAAAAAACCAAAACTGGAAAATACTACTAAAACCAGAAGACAAAGACAAAAAGAAATTGTTCAAAGACCAAGGCATCACAGTAATTTACGTAAAGCAAGAAGAGCTTAACAGAGTGGATAGAAAGCAAAAGCCAAATAATGCATAACCTATAAGGAAAACATTTTAAATATAAAAATGCACAGAGTTAAAACTATGGATCTAGGGAAAACTCTATTATGAGTCAGCTAAAGTCAAAGCACAGTAGTGATCATCTTAATGATGATTATGTAAAAGTGGTTTTTATTTTTTTTAAATAAACAGGGAAACTTAATTGTACTGAAAGGTAGCATAGAGTGAATTATTGTACAATTTGCACTAAATTGCATAATATCTAAATACTTAAATGAAAAGCTAATAAGATATCTGGTGATTAATGAATAAAGAAAAGTATATACATATTTTTTTTTTAGCACATATGTATTCTCGGTACTTTTATAAGAACTGGTACTTTTATGGTACTTTTATATGAATGGTATGGTACTTTTATAAGAACTGACCATCCATGCATTAAAGCATAAAAACAAGGCAATACCCAAATGAAAGTGGCTCTGAGCTCAGTGCCAACCACTTCTGTGTCTATTAGGAGAGAGCATCCTCTAGAGGCACAATTCGGCATATGCATAGAGCCAAGATGCCTTGGTTCCAATACCAGGTCTCTGTTTATTACCCAGTAGACCTTGTACAAGTAGCACAGTTTCCTGGGAACTTCCAATTTTTCTTATCAAACATTGAAGTCCTACTCCAGCAGTGATAAAGGGTGTGCAAACAGGGGCCAGGTAGAAGAATTTCTTATAAAATCTTTGAATTTATTGGTCAGAGAGACAAATCTATACATAGGATTGCAATACTTATAGAGCCAATACATAGTACACTCTTTGCTACTCCTATATCCACCCAATCCACTGTGATGCAAATGCACACTGGATTTTGGCCACTTCAACAGAATTGTAAATGGTTGTGATGCACATCAGAGCAAAATGATCACACCTTTGTCTTCAAGGACATTTTTCCCAAATGCCTTTGGGCTCCATTGAGGACTGCTTTTCCTGTTCTATGTTCAAAGATGTGTTTTTAATTTGTTATACAACAGAGTTTGCATTTTGCTTCAGTAGCAAGAATCTTTATCAATGTATAATTATCTGTCTGTCTCTGCTATTGTTTATTAGACGGAAAATTAGTGAGCCAAGTTACTATAAGTTTCAAAAACTGAAATTACCTCCTGGTCCTCTATAATCAAGACATTTAGAGGCTACATCAGATGTTGAGGAAGGCCCTTCCACATGGAGATCCAGGACTCTCTGATCTCTGCTAGCTTTGAGCCTTTAATTACCTGGTCTGAGAAAAACTCACAGGGACCATCATGCAAAGAGCAAAAGCATTCAAGTGCTGGAAGAGGAGAGATCATGATGAACCAATGCATCTTCTCTTGGAGCCTCCATTTTCTCCTTTGTTAAATAGAGTGTGAGGATCCTGGAGGGTATTCTAAAAATAAAGATTAAAGGAACCTAGAAGGCAGCTAGTTTAGCTGCCTTATTTTACAAATGGGAAAACTGAGGACTTAGAGGAGGTAAATGTCAGCATATGGAACTGAAACAGAGCCTAGAATTATAAAGTGAGCACTCAGCCCTTTCTAAAAGCTTTGGGATTAGTTCTATAAATTAGGAGAATAACTAGGGAACAGAATAATGGGAGCAGAGGTGCTTCTATCTTTTGTGGGAAAAAGCCCTGGAAAAGTCAAACTGCTGGATCCCAGGGACCTCTTCTTTTAATTCAGAAAATAAAATACATAGCAAATCAAAATAAAAAGTTCTATTAAAACATAGAGATCAACATAATTTTTAAAATAAATTCATGAATTCTGTATTATGGACCTTGAGATTAGAATGAAGTGGTTAGTGAGAGGCAGCAAAAAATCACATTGGATAGGGTCTGAAGTCAGGAAGACCTGAATTCAATCTAGCTTTAGATATTTGGTAAATGCTTTATCCTGGCAAATTACTTAGCTTTTCTCTGCCTCAGTTTCTAGAAGTCTGAAGTGGGGAGGATAATGGCACCTACCTCCCAGGGTTTTTGTAAGGATTAAAATAAGATAGTATTTGTAGAGTGTTTGATGTAGTTTCTGGCGATGATAATGATAATTAATAATAATGATGATAGTACCATATACTCCAGGCACAGAATAGGCACTTTGCAAATGCTTGCTCCCTTCTCCCATCCTCAGTTTGGTCACTATATTGTACATGTTAGTTATTTTTCCTGTCCAAGTCAGTGTAATTACAAAGTCCAAAGGCTGAGCACATGGCTTATGATAGTGACAAGAAGAATAGAGACTAAACTGGGTCCTGGACTATGGGTTTAGTGAAGTTATGGTCAAGGTTCCAGCAAAGATAAGCCTGGAACTCTAGGGAATACCTGCAGTCCTGTAGTTTGTGTGCAGAACTAGGCCACAGAAGCAGTGGTGACTGAGGAGGGGAGCAGTCCCCAGAAGTCCAGGAGCTCTGGGCCCAAGGATCTCGAACTGACAAGAAGCTGGAGTTTTATTCCCTGCTTTGAGACCTGAAGCTGAAGCTTGAAACAGGGGGAAGTCTAATTCTGAACCTACAGAGCCTTGGAGCTGACTTTGGCTGGGGTCACCAGCAGTCTACCAAAATTCCAGTTAAAGAGAAGTCTACAGTAGAGTTGCAAAGTCTCAAATCTGTGGCAAGAGCTTCTAAAACTCAGACAAGCATGGCGGTGATCAGGGTTTTCTCTGCATAAGACTGCTTTTGGCACACTGAAAATCAGCAGCTCATTGCATTGAGCCCCTCCTGATTTCCTTAAAAAAAAAAAAAAACACAATATTAAATACTCAGAGAAAAAAGCAGGAAGATATCAGAGAATAGTAATTTCTATTACTATTCATCAGCCTTGATGATTCTTCCAGAAGTGTAAAGAGCTTGGTTCTAGTAAGAAGTGCCAGTTCATACACATTTAACATATATTGGATTATTTGCTATCTGGGCGAAAGGATAAGGGGAGGATGTTGTGACTGTCTTTTAAGGGTTCATGGCATATGAGCCCTTTTGTAATGTTCTGGTTAGCTTTCTGGAGGTCTTAGGTTAGCCTTCATTTCAGCTGAGTAATCACCACGAGAATAGCCAGAGATAAAGTCCAAATGTCTTTATTGTCTCCTTCACTGTCTGTCTCTTTGCCTTGGCCCACACTAGCTTTCTGGAGGCCTTCAGACAGGCCTTCCTTAGTCTCAATGGAGAAATGAAGGAGGCCAGGCCAGCCACCACAGTGTTGGGAGATGAAGCAAATGTCTCTAGTCCAGTGCTTGTTGGCTCTTATATACTCTATTATAATTACATCATTGTAGTTGTCAATCTTGTAGAATAAAGGTCAATCTTGTGGGACTATATCACCTACTAAGTACATGTAAAACTAGAGAAGCATTGCCTTATCAATTCCACTGAGTTAACACCTTATAAGAATCCTTATTTTAAGTAAATTTCTCCATAATTCTGGCCCATTATACCCTTTAATCTCCAAGGTGAGATGAATGAGGAAGGAGACTCATAGGTTGTGAAAAGAGCTCCAGTTTATTATGCCATACAACCTTGTTGGTATACATTTTAGCAAGCATGATCAGCACATGAACACTACACAATCCCCAATCACCATTCAGAGAAGCAGTGCGTGGACTTTGGTATGGCATCTGCCAATGGGAGGAGAACCAATCCAAGGCGCTGTTCAGGCATCCCTGTTTATGTAGGTTGGATGAGACTCTCGGCTTTCACTTGTTCCCACAATCATAAATCAATACTCTTTGCTCAACAAGGATGTTTCTGTAACATGGCAGAAACTTATTGTGCATCAAAGGTTGGGGTGGCCTCGGTACTCCCTCTTGGCGGTATTCTTACCTTTGCAGGAAGGGAAGGAAAAAAATTGAGCACAAGGTTTTACACAGTTGAATGTTGAAAATCATCTTTGCAGGTCACACAGATGGTAAGTGGCAGAACCAGGTCTGGTGATGAGATTTCTGTACACCAAGTACCAGTGTTCTTTCCATGAAACCATACCAGTGCTTACTCATGGCCTTGGTATTTTGAGGTTTGATTGTGTAACTCACACAATCACACAATCAAGTAGGGTCATCCTGCTACATCTGATGTATCTGTGCTAGCAGTAATACTTAGCAAAGTGTGCCCTTAGTATGAGAATGCATATTTCCTGCTATGAATGCAAATTTGAATCTTTAAGAAGACCTTTGCTGAAGGAATGCTAACCTTGGACATGAAAATCATTTTCCCAAGACACCCAGATTCCTAATTTTCTCTAATTTTTCTCAAAAAAATTCTCAAAAACCAGACAAGCATCCAGTCTTCAGAGAGCAGAAAACAATCCAGAGAATAGATATAGTCATCTTTTTTTGTAATTAGGAAACTGCGTAATAAAGTGGATAAAATGAATTTTCAATGGTTAGGCTGTCAATTAGTAACAAATATAGTATGAAAATTATCTAGTGGCCCTGCTTAGCAGTATATGTATTTCTCACTTGACATTGTGGTATAGTAAAAGAATGTCAGATTGATTTAAATTTTGTTGTTGGCACATAGGAAATATATTATTATGTACAAGTCATTCAACATCTACTAATTTTTTTTTGATCTGTGGAATCAGGATATTAATAAATAATAATGCTTATGCTATCTACCTCATTCATGAATTAACAAGCATGGTGCCAGGTTCTGAGGATGGGGAAAAAAAATCTTTGCATATATTTTGAAAATAAAAGTCTATTGCTTAAAAAAGAAGAATCAAAGTAAAGGAAAAGGTAAACAAAATTTGAAAGAATTAATAAAAATACAATAAAAGGGTTCTTTCAAAGGCTAGACAAATTTGACCCATTTAAACTCCACCCAAAAACACAAAGGAAAAAGAAAAAAAGAAAAGAGAAAAATGTTAAGGACTTGAGTAAAAATTTACAAATGTTGAATAGAATGGACTTATGCAATTATTGCATAGGGATAGAAAAGAACATGCATATTTGTAAATCAACAAGGACAAAACATTCCACATCTGTGGAAATGTAAAATCTTTATCTACAATTGGGCAGTTTGAAATTGGGAGGTCCTTGGAACATGCTGGCCCAGGGGAGAAGCTTCAGAGCCTAGACTGTCCAAGGATGGGCGGGGAGAGGCTCTGCGGGCAGAGAGAGACATAGAAGGCAGGGAGAGGCCCGCAGAGCAGGGAGCAGGCAGGGGCCTCCTGGCCACGGAGCTCACAGGGACTCCCACATGTCCCAAGGCCTGTCCTGGCCAGTCCAACCCAGACACCGGCTCCTCACCAGGCTTTCTTTAATTGTAAAAGTAATTCCAGGCTTAATTCTCACCGCATACATTTTTAAAGGAATTTTCTTCTAGCCTACATACGTGCACAAAGGGAGCATTCTAGTGACCCCAGCACAGCAGGAACCCATGTGCACACAGATGCACATGCACACACATGATTCCAGAGAGCCTCCTTAAGGCAGCCTTGCTCACTAAGTACTAAATATATGCTTATATAAGTATATGCATTAAGTATGTGCTGTAATGATATAATTATACTGAAGTATTTAAGAGCTGAGAGGATTGGAAACAGAGACATTCCATCTTTGACCATTCTCCTAGTGGCTCTCCTGCCTCCTGCACTCCTCCACTAAGATCAAAGCTGGTCCCTAGGTCCTCCAGAGAGCTAGTATGGAAACAATATTGGGCGCCCAAACAGGGACCTCCAGAATGACATTACATCATCATTCAAAAAACATTTACTAAAGCTATACAGAGTACCACATTCTGTGCACAAGTGCTAGACACTTCATGGTGGAGACCCCTCAAAAATACTCAAGGTTCCTTTTCTCTTGTACTTACTAGAACAAAATATGGGAGGAAGTAATGGTTCTTCATTTTCTGGAGGGGCCATCACTGGCATTGTGATTGGAGTCCTGACTGCAGTAACTCTCATTGGGACCCTCATCTATATCCGGTACTTCAGACAGACTAGAAGGTAAACTGATGGTTCCTCAAGTTTTCCTCCCTTATAAGGTCTGTCTTCCTGAATGGGGGAGGGATAACAGCAGGGTCTTCTGTATCCTGTACCCTCTTTTGGACTCTATCTACTTCTCTTTCCTAGCTCCTACATTTCAAAATAGTTCTTTTGGTGGTTCCTTCTCTGGGCTTTCATCCTATCCCATTCCTTTACTTGATAGTCCCTTTATAGGTATTCACTTCCACATTGGAGTGGGGACTAGAACTTCCTATTTTCCTGGATCCTCAAACAGAGGCTGAATTTAATGGACAAAGAGAGAAAGAATGAAAGAGACTGCACTGAGAAAGGAGATAGGTTACTACTCACAACTTAGTGAGAAGCCAAGTGAAAGAAATTCCAGAGAGGCAGATCCCTAGTGCATGGAGAAGCTGAGCAGGACCTATTGGTGAAGAAAGTAACAATGAGAAGGTTGTATTTAGGACTAAGGCATGGAGCCTGAGAATATCCAAAGACAAACTTTGCCTCTGCTCTAGTGGTTCCTTCTCACTCAGGGAAATCTTTCATTTGCATGAGAATGACAGTCCCTCATATCTATTCTTTCTGAAGGACCAGCAAAGACCAACTTTCAGAGAAGAACCATTCAGCACGACAACATGGTAAGTGAAAGCACCAAACAATGAAACCAGTACATAATGGTGGCCTTGGAAGAAATGGTTTTCAAACACAATATCCTTTCTTTGTTCAGGGAGAATCTATTAGCTATCTTTCTAATGAGAACCCCTCCCTTATCTTTGCTTTGATCAGGAAATCTCACACAATTCAATTCTCAAAATAGTTTTCCACTTAAATCATCTCAAACAGTATTTATTAACTTGTATTACTAAAGCACCTAATATTTGGAGGACTAAAACATAAGTTGCTGTTTGTGCAGGGCCTAGCAATGGTGATTTTCCACACTCCTCTCCCTTTTCTATTAAGCTGCTTACATTCTGACTTCACACTTAACCCTGTCTAACCCTGAGGAAACATCCCTCTGCCACAATTTACTCTTATAAAGAGAGAGGGCTGGAGTAGCTGCTTCTGTAGTTCCTTCCACCTCAATAACTTTGATTTCAAATCACTGCTCAAATGCAAACTCTTCTTAAGCACTAAATGAGAGGCATGTTGTTTGGTTTTCTTTTGAGCTAGTGTTGCTATGGCCAAAGAACTCATCCCCAAATGGCCAATGAGCTGATGATGAGCCTCTCCATATGGAGTGAGAGAAACTTTCCAGAATGAGACCCCAGTAGCACAGCCTTTAGGAGCTCTGGCTCACCTCCTTGCTTTGATGAGTCAACATAGCCAGGTATTGTACCAATGTGCCAGATTCCTTGCCCTCATTCTCTGTTCTGTCCTCTAAGACAGATTCAGAGGTGAGTGGAGGTGTTAAGGTCAGCCCCATCTACACTCAGATTCTGAAGGCCATTTCTTAGAACCAATGATCTGAGTGTGCCCAATGCATCCTAAAGTCCTAAAATCTCAGAACTGTAGATGACAGGCATCCTGGAATTTCTTCCCTGGCATTTTGTCAGGTTGTCCCCCATATCTGGAAGATTCTCCTATATTCTCTTAATCTTTGGACTTTAGGGCTTCCCTTGAGTACCAGTTCCCAAGAAGCCTTTCCTAATTCTTCTTCATTGTAATGCTTTCCCTCTGTTGATGGTCTTTCCAATAATCCTATCTGCCATGTTGGTACAGAGCTTGCAAGTTGTCTCATCCATTAAACAACAATCTCCTCAAGGGTACCAATTGCTTTTCCAAGCATTTCTTGGTATGCCCCATGCTTAGCACAAGATAAGGTACAGGAATGTTTATTGACTGACTCCCTGTGAGGGGAAATAGGGGAAAAGGAACAACATCCCCCCCCCCAATATCATCTTCATCTATTTGTTGGGTGAGTAGGGGTTAGAAAGAGGAAGATACAGTCCATTTGGAATTCAGGCTCAGGAGATACCAAGGAAATCTTCTGTCTGTGTTTCTCTCCTTTCAGGTGAAGACATCATCCTGTATGAAAACACTGTTCACTTTAGAGGTTCAGCTCTGCCTGCACAGGTAAGGACACAAGTTCTTCTTCAATCATTTCTAGAACTGTGGGATGTTTGTTATGAAGTTCAAAAACCTGGAGATTCTTCCTGATCCACACCCTTAGATTTTTAGTGTACCTGAGAGATTGCAGGATCACTAGAGCACCCTAATGAGCAGAACAGTGTCTGAAGGAGAGTGAAGAGATAGGTAAACATTTCCTAGCATTGTCAAGAGGTCTGGTTGTAGACAAGTCTGAAGAAGAGAAAATTTTTGGAGGGGATGCGATGGTAAATGTGGACCTGATCACCATCTTTGGAGATACAACACGGGGAGAGAGAGAGATTTGGCCTCCTTGGCTCCACAGGGCACAATAGGGAATAAGGAATGGGATTTGTAGCAGTCAGTTGAGACAATGTCAGAAAAACTTTGCAGAAATAAGATGTCAAGTGTTCTTTCTACAAGATGCCCATCTCTCCTCTCTAAGATGACAATATTCTAGTTCGAGATGTCATCAACTCAACCCTGAAGTATTGCAACAGCTTCTTCATTGGTGTCCCAAACCTTAGAGTCTTTCCTCTCCTCCACACAGCTGGCAAACACATATGTAAGCATAGGTTTAAGCAAGTCCCTGTCCTTCATCAAGAAGACTCAAGGGCTCCCTGTTGCATGAAAAGAAATCATGACCACACATAGTTTGTTTAGCTCCACTTTCTGAGTTCACTGGTGTGAGAAACTCCCCATCTCAATATTTATGGAATAACTTATAGACTTGGAGTTCTGCTAGTCATAAAACCTTAAGGGTTTTCCCCAGGTTCTGAAGGCCAGTTTGTGGCAGAGGCCAGTCATGAAATCTACTGTTTCTGACTTCCAGGCCAATTCTTTACTATGAATCCCTGTTCCCTGGATGGCTCTTAGGTCAGTTTTACCAGATTTATCAGAATTTCTTGTCCTTGCTGAACTCAAAGGTTCAAACTAATCAGTCCCACTGTTGTTATAAGGACACCACCTTCCATCTGTCCTCCCTGGCTCTCTGTTCAGGTTATGTCCCATGCCTTGAAGGAGTTTCTTCCTCACTTCCCTCTCATGGAAGCCGGTTCCCTCTGCCCAGTTCAGTTCAAGTGCTAAACCCCACCAGGAACCTCTCTGATCATTCCTATTCCTCATGCCATTCCTCTGCTCATCTGTCTCTATATGTTTGGTATCTAATTGTCTCTGTGCTAATTATTTATTCCTGATAGAATATCAGTTCCTCAACAGCAAGATTTTCTTTCTTAATTCATCCCATAAATAAAGGAATGAATGATTATTCATTCAGTGAATGATTCATATCCACATTATATTCAGAGCTTTAAGAACAACCCTCTCCTAAGTGAAGACTTTATTAATACATGTAAAATTTTCATTGCCCACCATGAGATCATTTTTAAATTAAGAAGTCTGCATGTATTGAGAAATGGTGGCCAAAAGGGGACATTTTGCTTTGGGAAATTACAGAGATGGTGAAAGGCAACAGATGTAAGGCCAAAGTTGACTTGCTTATGGTTACAGAACTGGAAAGCAAGAGAGAAAGGAGGGAGGGAGTGGAGGGAGAGAGGGGGAAAATTGGAACAGAAGTGAGTGCAAGGGATAATGTTGTAAAAAAATTATCCTGGCATGGGTTCTGTCAATAAAAAGTTAGTATAATAAAAAAAAACTAAAATTAAAAAAAAGAGAGAGAGAAAGGAGGGTAAAGGAATTGATGCTCAATTGGTCAGATATAAGAGTGAAAGGATTAAGTCCTGCAGTGCTTGTTTTATGGATCAATCCTGGCAGGCAGTGAAGAGCCGGCAAGAAAGGAAGTGACTCCTGGATTGAGCCTAGGATTTTATTGGTGGGCACCTACTGAGACAACGACTACTAAGGACAGAGAGGATTTTATATCCAGAGTTCCAGGCAGAAAAAACAAAAGTCTTTCCAGGATTTATCCACAATATCAGGCACAGAGTATGTGCTAAATAAGTGCTTCTTAAAAGGCTGGAGTTGGATTGGACTACCTGGGACATGGCATCCTCCTCCACACTGGCAGTCTCCAGGAAAGGTTAGAGGATGCCTTGTCACATGATTTGTAGAGGACATTGACAGTAGAATCTACTGGTCTCTGAGGTCCCTTCTAACTCAGGGGATCCAAGTCTGTGAAATCTCTAAAACCCCTTCTGATTGTCACATATCATAAGATTCCTTCTAACCCAAGCATTGTCTGTCCTAAATTCCTTTCCAACTCTGAATTTAAAAGCTGCTACTAGCTATTTTTTTTTTCATTTTCACAGGGCCCAGGCTCCTCCCCTACTTTTCCTGAAGACCTACCTGAGAGTTCTTACCAGGTATGTGCTCAAGGACAGGACAGGCCTCCCTCAGAGACCACGGGAGAGGTCAAAATGGTGGCTAAGGATGAAGTTCTTGCTGATGGGACAGAGAACAGGAATGGGGCCAGGGTGGAGGGAAGTCGAGACATGGTGTGGGAAGGGGAGGGCCTCCTAATCCTAGTCTCCATTCTGTGATTCCAGTGACATCTCTGCTCTCTATCTTTAGACCTTGGACATCACCAGAGTGGATGTTTATGACAAGATCGACCCCTGGAAGAAACCTGAAGTCTAGGAAGAAAACTAGGGATGTTGGGACACCCTTCTATCACTGTTCATGAAGAAGGATTCAGAGGCATCTCTCAGGAAAGAAAGCAGAAACATTGAAGTAAATGAGAAAATCATATGGGAAAGAGAGAAAGAGGCTGGATTTGGGTAAAGGGGAGGTTTCTAGGGAGGCAGGGACCCTCAGATGTCCCAGAAAGGATCAAGAGGAATGAAAGAAATCAGACCTATGTGCCTGAGCTGTCAAAAAGCAAGGCAGCCTTTGGAATGAGTATGGGTACACATAGGGACTGTTGCTCGCCAAGTGCTTTGATATCTTGAACATCACCACATTTTCCTGTCTTCTTTATCCCTTTTATTCACATAAATATCTTTTTGGAACCTTTTGGGCGTGTTCCCACTGAATGTGGGAATAGAAGATCCATTATATCTGCATGGTCCTAAGATGTTGTGATTCTCAGCATCATGGTTTTGGCCTCTTTAATTCCCATGGAACAAGGAATTTTGTCATAGGGTATAGCTTCTAGGGAAATATACATATAATTTTAAGGTCCCCTGATCTTAGAGTGCTTCTGTCCTAATGATCTATCAATAATTATAAATCTAGCAGGACCAGGAGATCATTATATACTTCAACAACAATACTATATGATGACCAGTTCTGATGGACCTGGCCATCCTCAGCAACGAGATCAACCAAATCATTTCTAATGGAGCAGTAATGAACTGAACTAGCTACGCCCAGAGAAAGAACTCTGGGAGATGACTGAAAACCATTACATTGAATTCCCAATCCCTCTATTTATGCCCACCTGCATTTTTGATTTCCTTCACAAGCTAATTGTACAATATTTCAGAGTCTGATTCTTTTGTGCAGCAAAATAACGTTTTGGTCATGTATACTTATTGTGTATCTAATTTATATTTTAATGTATTTAACATCTACTGGTCATCCTGCCATCTGAGGGAGGGGGTGGGGGGTAAGAGGTAAAAAATTGGAACAAGAGGTTTGGCAATTGTTAATGCTGTAAAGTTACCCATGCATATATCCTGTAAATAAAAGGCTATTAAATAAAAAAATATATATTATTATAAATCTTCTGGCTTTAGAATCAGTGGTCCTGAGCTCCTCCTGACTTCAGAGGACTATTGTTCTAACAATCTGTCTGTCAATGATTGTAAAAGTCTTCTTTCCAAGGAATATTATATTTTTCCCTTAGACTTTAAGAAACATATATTAGTGATCCTGAGATCCTCTAACCTTAGAGTGTCATTGTTTTAACACTTTTCCAATAATTCTAAAGTCTCCAGGCCTGAGAAAACCCTACTAACATTTCTGACAGTCAGATACATAATCTGCTGATCAATGATAACCAAATTCCTGAAACCACTCCTCAGTTCTATCTCTGGCTCATAAAATTAGCATATCAGTTTTATGAACTCCATAAATTTGTCTCTTTGCTCCTGGTTCTTTGCTAAATTCTTTTAGAACTTGGCTTTTCTTCAATTGGTCATTACAATTACAATAAGCATGGCCCTTGACTTGGACATGGGTTCAAGCAAAACTTTTGAGACACATTGCAACACTGATCTGCAACTACCAACTTTTTGGGGTCCCTTCCCAACCTCAACAGTTTGTGGCCTGGTATGGGAGAGCCTGGCCTCCCTAGCTTAATTCCCTCCTTGTCAAGATAAGCCACAGATTTTTTTCACCTCAATCCTATAGCTAGGACATAGGAAAAAACTAGGAGAAGTCTTGTCTAGGTCTTCATGAGCTCCACAATCTACCAATCTTGGATTGGAATAGGAAATTCTTGAAATTGTAGGCAAAGTTCCTGAGGAACCTTTGCCACCTTTCCACCTTCTCTGGGATGCAGAGGAGACAAGGTGCTATGGGATGACTTTTGGCAAAAAACCAAACTTCTATGGCTTTTGACAAAGATGGGTCAGTCCTCTTTCATGTTACTTTTGTCTGTGTCTGTGTCTCTGTGCAAAATGTTTGTGTCATGTTTGTTCTGTGAGCTACATTCTGTTACCTGGAAAGATTTAAAATGTTTCCATCAACCACAAAAAAACTTGTATGCTATAGTTGAATTCTGGGAAGATTTCTTAACATCCTTGATTCCCATTTTAAAAAGGGAAAAAGCCTAACTTTTTCCTGAGACCTCAGCTATGGCCAAACTGAGGACCTCAGAAATAAAGTTAGCTAATTAAAAATAAAATAAGAACATAGCAGATTGTCAAATTTTGAGAGCAATGATTGAGCAGTCTGACAATTTGTCATTTTAAAATTGCATTGAGGATAATTCTGGGAAATTACCCCATTCTGGAAGACAAGAAAAGAAAAAACTAATGGTAAATAGCAACTTTGACCAACCTTCCTTAACTCCTATCTTGTCCAGAATCCCTTTCTGTTCCTTTAGGAAAGCACACCCTGTTATACCAAGAAAAACAGCAAGTGAGATTCAGTAAAATTTCAAGTAGAATTTATTTGCTGGTGACTGCAAAGGGCATAGCAGGACCCAAATCAAGAGCCCAAAACAGGGGAGGCAAGAGTTTACAAAGGCTAAGATCACAAGCTAGAGGGTCGTTAATGGTGTAAGGAGGAAAATAGAGAAGCAGACATCAGTAGTTTATTAAGAGCTAGGAGTTCGGAGAATAGGGGTACAGGATGGGGTACTCTGACCACAGTGCACAAGGACATGGCATTCTGGTTTAGACAAAATACTTGGGTGAGTGGGGAAAGGGCAAGCAGGAGCTGGGACAATCCTCCCACTTTCATAAGAGAGTCGAAATTCATCATCAGGATCTGGAGAGGATCCTGTAAATGTCGATATCTGAGTTTTTTATGAGAAGGAGTTTAATTGAGTTAAGGCAGGACTGGATGAATCATGTCAGATGGGAAAACAGACAGGTTTCTATAGTAAAGATGAGAGCAAGGAGTAAAAGTCCCAAGATCCTGCCTGGATGTATCAGCACAATGAATGACTGAGAGCAAGCTAAGGACAGATGTGGTTGGAGGGAAGAGGATAGTAAAGGTTTGGGGTCCCAGATAAATGAAGGGAACAGGGACCAAGGAAGGTGGCCAGAGGAGCAACGATGTTGGTCCAGATAAGAGGCCTATGAGGAGTTAAGTCAATCCAGGGCTTTTTAGAGTTAATTAAAGGACCTCAGATCCTGGCTATGAGAAGTAGCATCAGGATCATCATGTCTGAGGTTCCATGTGTGAAGGGTCCTACAAAAGGGGCTCGTAGGAACTTGGACAGTTATGTAAAGAGAATTTCAGGAGCCAACCTCACAGCTTATGGGGAACTGCCATTTTGGGGATAATAAAACTGATCAGCAGTAATTGATGGGCTCTTTTCTGGGGGGTCCCAGAGACCCAGGCCATAAGAAGCACAACTTAGGGGCAATAATATTGGGATGGGTCAAGGCAGGTAGCATGCCCTGTAAAGAAGCCAAGACATAGATAGTTACCCCTATTTGTCTGTATGGCTTTTGCATTGAAGGTAGAATTGCACCCAATACTATTAGAGGATTGGGTTTCAGGAAGCGACTGTCTGAGAGATCCTTGGTTTCACCTGCTTTCTTCTTCCCAGAAGGTCCAAAGTGTTTGGTCTCCGTTCTTTACACTCCAAATATTCTTTCCTTTAGAGGTGTTGGATAAAGTCAAAGGAGACAACAGACTCAGAAGAAGCATGAGAAAGAATTAGTGAACTAGAGAACTGTTAAGTACCATGCTAAATTAGATAATTATTGTCTCTATCAATTGCAGTGACTTAGCACCTTGTAAGAATCCTAACAGGACCTGATCTTGGATTTAGACACAGATCTTCTTGATTCCAGGCTTGTAACAGTTTTACCTATTGGGCCACCTCACTCTTCCAGTTATGAGAACTGAGAAAAAGCTCTCTTTTTCAAACTATATAAGTAATTGATTAAAATACATTACAATAAGAGCCATTCCCTAATAGATAAATAGCTAGAGGATATGACCAGAAATTTTTTTAAACAATAAATTCAAACTATCAATAACCATATGAAAAAAAATGCTCCAAATCATTAATGATTATAGAAATGCACATTGAAACTGATCTGCTGTTTCAAAGGATGATGGGGAAGTAGAGGGCTAAATCTCTTGCTGTCTCAAACTCCTTAGTTTGTCAGATTGAAGGAACCTATGAACCCCATCTAAAAATGTTGTGTTTGAGAGCGTTAAATAAAATATGTAGAATTACCATAAAAGCCAATTATATTAAATGATTATCAAAATAAACTTAGAGCACCTGGGGGAGATTTCCTAAAGGAAAAACATTTGATTTAGGCTTTAAAACTGAGTGAGATTCCAACAGGATAAGAAACATTGCAGACGTTACTATTGTTCATTCACTTTACCAGTCCTATCTGGGTCTTCTTGTTGCTTTTTTGGGGTTTTCTTAGCAAAAACACTTGAATGGTTGGTCATTTCAGGCATTTTGCAAATAAGGAAACTGAGGCAAGCAGGGTTAAGTGATTTGCACAGGGTCACACAACTAAGAAGTGTCTGAGACCAGATTTGAACTCACTAAGATAAGTCTTATGACTCCAGGCCCAAGGCTCTATCCACTTCAACATCTAGCTGTCTTTACTGTAAGTGATATGGTTAGTGGCAGTGCAGAGAACTGAGGTGTGAGAATCCCCTTCTGGTCAGTGCAGGTCCAATGTGAAAGAATTCATGAACTCAAAATATTAGTGGCAAAAAAGGAAGTTTTATTGGCATTAAGAAGTCAACTTTGCTAGAAAATGACAAAGTCCTGGCAGAGAAATAAATATTCTAGCAGAGAAATAACAAAAGGCTTATCTCTTCACAGCAGACAGGGGCCTGGTAGACAGCTGTGCAAAAGGGAGAGGTTCCTTGGCATAGCATAATTCCTACTTCAGACCTCTGCAAGTTATGAGTTTAAAATTTTGTTTTTTATAGGAAATCTGAGGCTGAAGTTTCAATTGAATGGGATTCCTTCAATATTGTCACTGCCCCCAGGCCTAGATTTCCAGTTGAATGAGAACACTTAAATTCCAGCTACTAATAGTGGTCCTGGATTAATTTTCAGCTCAATAAAGAATATAGCTACTCAATAGAAATATCAGTTCTAGATCTCCAGCTAAATGGGACCACTTAAATTGGAGCTAAGTAGGGAGTGGTTCTGGGCTAATCTTAATGAAACCACTTAAGTCCCCTGAAGGGTGGGTCTTTGTCAGAGGAAAGTTTCTCAAGAGTTCAATCCCTTGGCTTCCCCACCAAAGTCAGAGAGGGCAGTTTCAGGTTTCCCCACATCAAAAGCATTGGGAATAGTTTAAAAGCTCAGCAATGGAAGAATGTGGTGGTTTTTCAGGAAGCAAAGTAAGGATATGAAGAAGGATATAAAGGGGCAGATAAAGGAATCCACTTTGAACAGGGATTAGAATGTGGGAGAGAGATGGTAGAACACAGTGGGAAATGAGGCAAGAATAGAAACTATAGGAACTCTTCAGCCTGGACTTCCATCTCCTACTCAATTATCTAGAGAATGGCCTCTTTGGGTCATAGATATTAAGGATTGTTTCTATTCTATCCCTCTGGATAAGGAGGATATGAAAAGATTTGCCTTTTCTGTGCCCAGTGTTAACTTAGCTGAGCCTTATAAAAGATATGAATGGACAGTTTTTGCCATAGGGAATGAAAAACAGCCCCACTATGTGTCAAATGTATGTTGCTGCTGCTCTTGCTCAAGAAAAGCATTTCTAAAAGTTATGCTATATTGGGATTTGCACCTGAGAAACAAATGTTAGAAGCATGTCTACAAAAGACCATAGAAACACTAAGGAATTACAAATTATACATAGCTCCAGAAAAAATTCAAAGACATACTCTTTTTCAATATCAACGATATGAAGTATACCCTAAGGTGCTTACAGTACAAAAACTGTCCTTGAGAACAGAGAAGCAAACACCTTAAATGATTTTCAGAAATTGATAGGAGATATCCAATGGATGTGACCAGTGTTAGGCCTGACTACCTATCAATTGCAACTGTTATATGATATTTTAAGGGGAGACAGTGCTTTAAACTCAACATGCCAGCTTACAAAAGAAGCTCAAGAGGCTTTGAGAGAAGTTGAACTGGCTTTATCCAATGTGGTTGAAAGAGTCACTCAAAACCCTTGGAAATACCAGTTTTTGCCACACAAGAGGCACCCACAGCAGTCCTTCATCAAGGAGACAGTGTGATAGAGTGGGTGAGCCTCCCAGCACAACCAGAACAAAGCCTTACTCCTTACCCAGTGCTTGTGGCAAGAATTTTATTAAAGGCCATTAAGCGAGCAATACAATTATCTGGGACAATATCTGACAAGATATACAACTTTTATACCAATACACAAATTAATGTGTGCTGTGAGACCATCTCAGAGTGGCATATTTTATTAGCCATGGCTCCAAATTTTACACATGGGTCTCCATTAAAGATAACCAGACTATTACATAATTGGCGATGGATTCTTGAAGAAAAAATTTCTAAAGTTCCTCTTAAAGGACCAACGATCTTTCAGATGCATCCAAACATAATATTTGTGCTGTATACTCTCATGACTTAACTATAAAGAAAGTACTCAGAACTCCTTTTCAGTCCACTCAGCAGAATGAATTATATGCAATCATGTTAGCTCTTACTTATTAGCCAGGAGACATAAATATAATATCTGATTCGGCCTATTAAGTAGGTGTGGTACAAAGAATTGCCATAACCCAAATAAAATTTGAAGCCTCTAATATATATATCAGCTCTTCAAGAAACTTCAAGAGCAAATGAGAAAGGATCCAGGTAAGATTTATATTTTGCATGTCCATTCTCATAGTGGACTTCCAGGTCCCATTTTTGATGGTAATTCAAAGGCAGATAGCCTTCTAACTATGTTGGTCAATACTTCTTTATTCCAAGAAGCCCAGGAATCTCATTCTAAATATCATCAGGTTGCTCAAGCTTTATGTTTACAATTTGGAATAACAAGAGACGAAGCTAGGAGCATAGTAAAAGCCTGTATGGCATGCCTTCCTTTCCACACTCCTACACTGCCTCCAGGGAAGAACCCTCATGGTTTGAGACCCAGTGACATCTGGCAAATGGATGTGACCCATTATAAATCTTTTGGTCACCTGTCTTTTATCCACATTGTGGTATCTACCTTTTCAGGATTCACTTTTGCAATACCAGCAGCAAAAGAGACAGCCCGAAAGTGGATTTCTTTGACAAAGAGACCTAATTCAGTTTCAATTGATCAATGATGGACAGAAGCAGCTACACCCAAAGAAAAAAAAACACTGGGAAATGAATGTAAACTGTTTGCATTTTTGTTTTTCTTCCCAGGTTATTTCTACCTTCTGAATCCAATTCTCCCTGTGCAACAAGAAAACTGTTTGGATCTGCACACATATATTGTATCTAGGATATACTAGGACATATTCAACATATATAGGACTGCTTGCCATCTAGGGGAGAGGGTAGAGGTGGAGGGAAAAATCGGAACAGAAGTGAGTGCAAGGGATAATATTGTAAAAAAATTACCCTGGCATGGATTCTGTCAATAAAAAGTTACTATAAAAAAAAAAAAAAAAAAAAAAAAAGAGAGACAGCTCGAGTGGTCACTGAATTCCTCACACAAGCATTTGCCATTATGGGTGTGCCACAAGCCATAAAAACAGACAATGGTCCTGCTTATACTTCCAAACATTTTGCACACTTTTGTGCACAGTATAAGATTTTACACACCACTGGCATACCTTTTAATCCTCAAGGACAGGCAATAATAGAGAGGAGAAACAGAGACATTAAGACTCACCTCCAAAAACAAAAGAAAGGGGGAGCCACAGGGAACCCTAGAGAACTTCTAAATCTAGCTCTTTATACTATTAATTTCTTGATTTTTGACAAAGATGCACTGGCTCCAGCAGACAGGTTTTATAACCCACCAGAAGGGCAGTGTCCAGTGTGAGCAGCTCCACTATCTTTAGATAATTGCCAGGTAATGTGGAGAGACCCAGAAAGTGGTGAATGGAAGGGACCAGATAGGTTAACTGCTTGGGGAAGAGGGTTTGCTTGTGTCTCCATAAGTGGAGAAGGAATCAGATGGGTGCCAACAAGCTGTATTCGCCTTGTCCATTGGAGAGAGACGGAGCAGACCCTTGAAACGAAGGAGAAGACCCAAGAAACATCGGTTGGCTCCATCACTGACTGTGCCCACCACTGAAAGAGCACGGCAGTTATGGTCTTTGACTCATGGACGTCAAAAATTGTAGGATTGCAAAACCCTCAGGAATCATTGGAATCCCTGAAACATGAAAAGATTGTTGTAAGACTTGAAAACCCTCAGGAATCATTGGATTCTCTGAGATATAAGATTGTTGTAGGACTTGAAAGCCCTCAGGAATCATTGAATTTCTAAGAAATGATAAGATTGTTACAGGACTTCAAAATCTGCTAGAATCATTGGATTCCCTAACACATAAAAAGACTGTTGCAGGACTTCAAAAACTTGGGGGTCATCATTGGATTCCCTGACATGTGAAGCAATGGACAATACACTGGTTTTGGACTATCTCTTGGCTGCTGAAGAAGTTGTATGTTGCCTCGGCCCGCGAGGCAGAATGTGTGGACCCTGGAAGAAAAGAGATAAGGGCAAGAGAGAGGGGACACGCAAAATGGAGGCAAGTCAAATCCATCTGATCAAGCCTCATTTTAATGGGTGCAATAGTACAGATATATATAGCAGTAGAAAAGAAGGCAGGGTTTGTTCAAACACAGTACAGGGTGGGGGTCCTAGACAAAGGGTTGGTATCCCGCCTCAAGGATGAGCTGCTCAGATGTTTCAGGTGGCAGGAAGCTCTATGATGCAATTAGGGGATGCCTAGATATCTGCCTATTCAAAGTTAGGATGTGATTAGGAGATTCCTATTCAGGAAGTCTTTGGTATGATGTGATTAGGAGATTTCAACCTATTCAAGGTTGGCCTTATGTGGCTGTAGATTAGTGCTGGCTCCCCACAGGTCCCCCTTTTTTCATTTATATTAAAAAAATCAAATGTAGAATTTTTCATTTCTCAACCTGTGCCTGGCTTAGGTTGTTCCTATGGGGAAAAGTCTTACCCGTCATAGGAAGGATGTACAGAAACGTCTCTTCCTGGCTTAGGTCGGCTAGTCCTTGAGGAATCTTACCTGTCATTGGCTAACCAGGTCTTGAAGTTTGTTGAAAATTTCTATTGCTCATATGAGCATCAAGGGGGTCATCACCAGTCTCAAGGCGGTGATAGTGTACATGAATGGGTTTGGCCAGTGCACTATCTACAAAGGAAATGATTTTCCGGAAGGCCCAGGGTCCAAAAGACAAAAGTAAAAGAAGGCCAATTAAAGGCTCTTTGAACTTCTGAAGTACTAATTAATTCTAAAGCTTAAAAAATAATCCCCAAAACTGAGTCTGCCAGGGCAGGGATTTTAAAGCTAAAGCATCCAAATTGAATCTGAACTAGTGAGATAGAGGGTGGGGCAGAAGTGCCTAAGGCAAAGTGAATAGGGGTTCCCATTATTTCAGGTATTTTGAAAAAAATCTACCAGTTTTCCAAATATTCTATCCCTTCCTCCCTTTTTCCTCAGGGAAAGGAATTATCAAATGACTATTCCCCATATAAATCCCAAGAGTGAATTAACATTCCTATACATAACAGACTAGTACAGTGGCATTTCCTAAAAATCCTTCAAACATAACAGCAATTATTACACAATTTTAACAAATCCCATCCCAAATCTTAAACACAGAGTGATAGATGATCCAGGCAAGGTTCAACAGTCATCAACCATTCCCAAAGTCCCTCATATCAGTCCAAAGTACAGTAGCTGCAGGGTCCAGTCCATGGTCTCATTTTAAAAACTACTGCTTCAGGCTGTGCAGTGATAGGAGGCTCTCATTCCATGCAGACTGGGTGTGCCATGCTGACAATCAAAGCTGATCAAGATTCCAAAAGCAAGCCAATATCTGTAATTTGACCAATTTAAATCAGTCTCAGATGGAAAGACTCAGTTCACCAGACTGCTGCAAAATATGAGGAGGCCAAAATAAATTGTTTCCTATGTGAAGAGGCGAGTTTGCTTTACAGGCCAGGCAAATGGCTGCTGTCTTATAGACCCCTGTTAATTGTCCTCTTATGTAGAAACCTTAAAGAAACTCAAATATCCAGTAACAGAGAGATGACCAGGTAAAATACTTAGTTGCCCAAGCATTTATGATACAATGATTACATATAACCAGACTGAAAATAGCAAAGTATGACATAATTGAATTATATTAACAGTTTCTATTGGCCGTTGTTCTGATCATAGAGATCAGTTACAGGAGGAAAAAGTATAACATAACATAAAACTCAACCTTCCGTACATACAGGATAAAATAGCCTTAACCCAGGTTTATTGCAATCAATTGTCCCAGTAACTGTCAGAGGGTGGAGCTTTAAAACTCCCAAATAGCATTAACTAATTAATTATAAGTCAGAGAAATTTTACTACCAATAACAAATTTCATTAATCAAATTTCTGATAAATCTTAAAAGACTTATCATAACCTTATAGTAATAACAGGAAGAAATTTTGTCTAAGTTAACAACTTAAAACAATTATCCTATCTAGGTAGATGTTACATAAGTGAACGTTATACACACAAGTTATTTTGCTTTTCAAATGCCCAATACATAGAAAAATATCCCAAATTGCCTACAGAAACATTTCCCAAAAGGACAAAGAAAAATTTTCAGAGGCCCTTTAAATAACCTCAGGATGACCCAATACATTCAATTTAAACTTATACAGAATACCCAATTCCATTATTAGAATTCAAGAAGTTTCTTAAAATTAGTAATTTAACTTTCAGAAATATTCTTACCAAAGAATGGATCACATTTATGACCATATTCCTCAACCAAGAAAACTTATGTATCAAGAAACAAATAATCAAGTAACCTAAAAGTAAGCATGTTCCTATAAATCAAGTTTGCTTAATTGTGGGGAGAGAGGAGAGGAGAGGACCCCTTCCCCCACCCTGTTCCTAGAAAAATCCGTTCTTTTCCCAAATCTACCCATTTCTAGTTTTCTTTTCCCTAGTATATACCTGAACACCAGATGCCCTTTGGCCTGGTTGTTTCAAGGGAAAAACTTTCCTGTCTTGTTTAAAACATCTAAATTCCATTTCCTTACAAAATTAGTAATCAGGTTAAAAGTTTTAAAATCACAAGCAGATTTTCAAATAACAAATTCAAATCCCTTTAATCATTGTTCTTAAAAAATTAAAGTTTTTAAGGGAAAAAATGGGGCTGTTTCAAGACTTTCCCCTGGGGAGAAGTTTGTTTCACCTTGAATTTTTTTCCTTCCAGAATAAAGAGCTTCTATGAACTTCCAAGCCATTTTGTGCCTTCAGAGAAGGCCTAGATATTCCATTTAAACTTTTTTCTTTAAATGTTGCACACTGCTCTTCTAGATTTTTTTTTAACTTTCCAAACTTTCAAACTTTTTTTTTTATTTTATTTTATTTATTTTTTATTTTAATTTTCCTTCTTCTCCTTTTCTCAGGCTACTGCAACAGCCAGAGAAACACACACACACACACACACACACACACACACACACAAGAGAGAGAGAGAGAGAGAGAGAGAGAGAGATTTTTCAAAATTTTGATATTTTTGTCAAATACAGAGGCTGGAATTTTATCTTTACAAACTTGTCCAACTTTTAACAAGACACAATGGACACACATGGAGCTCCCATTTTACTAAGCAAGTTGAAGGTGTACTTAAAATTTTTCCAACCAACAAAAAAGACAAAACCATAAAATAAATACAATTAAATATTAAATATATAAACATACCTGGATATTTTCCAGGTCCCAGAAAATACCTGTTTGAACCTTTTTACCAGAACAGAACCAGAATAACCAGAATAGATTAGCCAAAGGAAATTTAGACAGATTTATTTCCCCAAATGCCCAATCATCATTGTCCACTGTAGGCCTGATTGAAGGAAAATTGCTTCCCCAAGGGAGCTAAAGGCTCATTGAAGCTGAAGGAAAAATTGAAGTTTGGGAGGAGGGTCAACAGAACCTTTTCATTGTTTTTGGGATTTTTGGCTAGAATTGGGTGTTTAAGGGCACCTTTTAAGAAAGAGGCATTGTCCTGAATTAATAAAATTTAAAGCAAACTCCAACTCTTTTTCATTTTTCTCATCAATGGTTCCTTCCTGTGGGCCTGGGCAGACATCTTCTAAAAGCTTAAAAATTTTTAAAAATCATTTTTTTCTTAACCTTTATTTACGCGGTTTCCATTAAACCTTTGAAATCCTCAAAAATTATCATGTTAAACTAACCTCTTCTTGGTATGAAACCTTTTTACCACACCCAGGGGTTTCTCTGCCTCGGGGGGTGGGACCCGTGGACCTTATTATCTAAATTTCCAAATTCTCCGGGACTGGCAGTCTTCATTGAGAGGTTCGATCTAGCAATGGCTACCTTTTTCCAAAATCTTCCGGGCCCCACGTTGGGGTATTTGCCTGGCCCACGAGGCAGAGGTGTGGACCCTGGAAGAAAAGAGATAAGGGAAAGAGAGGGGATGCAAAAATGGAGGCAAGCAAATCCATCTGATCAAGCCTATTTTAATGGGTAATAGTACAGAATATATAGCAGTAAAAGGGAGGGTTTTGTTAAAACAGTACAGGGTGGGGGTCCGAAAAGGGTTGGTATCCCGCCCAAGGATGAGCTGCCAGATGTTTCAGGTGGCAGGAAGCTCTATGATGCAATTAGGGGATGCCTAGATATCTGCCTATTCAAAGTTAGGATGTGATTAGAGATTCCTATTCAGGAAGTCTTTGGTATGATGTGATTAGGGAATTTCAACCTATTCAAGGTTGGCCTTATGTGGCTGTAGATTAGTGCCAGCTCCCCACAGTATGTGTGACTGTTGTTACATGCCCTACTCCCTAGGACTTCTGGCAATTTTACAAACCTGTTGATTTATATTGTTTGTTATATCACTACTTGCATGTAAATCATGTTTGTTACACCACATCGAGCCTGCACTGACTGAGGGGAGGGTCATCACTAATAGCCTCTGCATTATTGCTGTGGCTTGTTAATACCTCCCATGCTGATGAGTTTTTGCAAAAGACCCTTGAGCCCAGAAACCCACTAGCAACTCCCACTTCCCTTTGGTGCTTTTCATCTCCTCCTGAGATGTCAGGAGGGTGGGATCAACTCCTTTTAGTAAGCTTTCACCTCCCTTCCTGAGAAGTCAGGGGGATTGTGATACTCCTTTCGGTTCTTTCACCTCCTTTCCTGAGAAATCAAGGAGGGTGTGATCACCTCTCCTTGGGAGCTCTGACCTCCTGAGGAGTCAGGGATGGCATGACCATTGTGTTCTAAAATAAAAGGAAGGGAGAGTAATGGCTGAAGCTGGAGATGATGGACTGGGTCCCAAGCACATGAGGCTAAATAGTAATTGGACCATACTCTATTAATATATATGCTTGGAGAAAGAATGGCCCCACCGCCTTTGTGCAAGTCCCTGATGTGTTGTTGAGAATGACCCTCTGCCTAGAAGGCAGAGGGGCAGGAAGAGAGGCAGGGTGGGGGGGACTGCTGCTGGCTTCTTGTCGCAGGCCACATTGTGATTGCTATCCTTCTTCATGTCCACTAAGAATAAAGATCGAAGATTTTCCCCTAACCTGAATTCCTGACTCAGCTGATTTTAAAATATGCGTCATCACATTACCTGATCTAAAACTATATTATAAAGCAGCAGTCACAAATCCATTTGGTATTGGCTAAGAAATAGACTAGTTGATCAGTGGAATAGTTCACAGGACAAAATAATCCATAACTATAGCAATCTAGTGTTTGACCAACACAAAGACCCCAGCCTTTAGGGATAAGAATTCATTATTTGACAAAAATTACTAGGAAAATTGGAAATTAGTATGGATAAAGTAGGCATTGATCCATAATTAAAATACACTAAGATAAGATCAAAATGGGTTCATGATCTAGGCATAAAGAAGGAGATTATAAATAAATTAGAAAGAATGGATCATTTACCTCTAGAACTGTGGAGGAGGAAGGAATTTGTGACCAAAGAAGACACAAATAGATAATTTTGATTATATTAAATTAAAGGTTTTTGTACAAGCAAAACTAATGCAGACAAGATTAGAAGGGAAGCAATAAAATGGAAAACATTTTTACAACAAAGTATCTGATAAAGGCCTCATTTCTAAACTATATAGAGAATTGACTTAAATGTATCATATTTCAAGCCATTCTCCAGTTGATAAATGGTCAAAGGATATAAACAGACAATTTTCAGATGATGAAATTGAAACTATTTTTAGTCATATGAAAAGGTGTTCCAAATCATTGTTCATTAGAAAAATGCAAATTAAGACAACTCTATGACATTACTATACTCCTCTCACATTGGCTAAAATGACAAAAAAGATAATAATAATTTTGGAGGAATGTGGGAAAACTGGGACACTAAAGAATTGTTGGTGGAGTTGTAAATGGATCCAACCATTCTGGAGAGCAATTTGTAGCTATACTCAAAAGTTATCAAGCTGTGCATATCCTTTGATCCAGCAGTGTTACTACTGGGCTTATATCCCAAAGAGTTATAAAAGAAGGTAAAGGGACTTGTATGTGCAAAAATGTTTTCATCAGCTCTTTTTGTAGTGCCTAGAAATTGGAAATTGAAGGGATGCCCACCAATTGAAGAAAGGCTGAATAAATTGTGGTATATGAATGTTATGGAATATTATTGTCCTATAAGAAATGACCAGCAGGATGAGGTCTGGAGAGACATACATGAACTGATGCTAAGTGAAATGAGCAGAAACAGATCATTATATGTGCCAACAACAATACTACATGATGATCAATTCTGATGGACGTGGCTCTCTTCAACAATGAGAGGATCCAAATCTGTTCCAATTGATCTGTAATGAACAGAACCTGGTACACCCAGAGAAAGAACACTGGGAAATGAATATGAACCACAACATAACATTTTCACTCTTTCTGTTACTGTTTGCTTGCATTTTTGTTTTTTTCTTAGGTCATTTTTATCTTCTTTCTAAATCCAATTTTCCTCTGCAACAAGATAACTGTATAAATATGTATACATATATTGTATTTAACTTGTACTTTAACATATTTAACATGAATGGGACTATCTGCCACCTAGGGGAGGGAGTGGGAGGAAGGGAGAGAAAAGTTGGAACAGAAGGTTTTGCAAGGATCAATGTTGAAAAATTACCCATACATATGTTTTGTATATAAAAAGCTATAATAAAAATAAAATAAAATAAATAGATCAATTTTTGCTTCTACTTGATCTGAGATTAGGATGGCTAACCCTCGTTTTTACTTCACCTGAAGCATAATAGATTCTGTTCCAGCCTTTTGCCTTTTCTTTGTATGTATAGCTCTACTTTAAATATATTTCTTATAAACAACATATTGTAGGATTCTGGCTTGTAATCCAGTTTGCTATGTGCTTACTCTTTATAGGAGAGTTCAACCCATTCACATTTATAATTAAAACTACTAATTCTGCATTTCCTGTCATCTTATTAACCCCAAATTATAATTTTCTCTTTCCTTTTCCCTTTCCCTCCTCCCCAGTATTTTACTTAAGAGCACTACTTGCCTTGTCTTCCCCCTTTAGATATTCTCCCCTTTTCTCATACCTTTTCCCTACTATGTCTGTTTTCCCTTTTGTTTAACCTATCCCTTCCTTTTTTGTCTTTCCCCTCCCACTTTTCTAAAGGGTGAGATAAGTTTCTTGATGAAACCAAATATATGTGATATTCTTTTTTTGAGCTAAATCTAATGAGAGTAAAATTCACACAATATTCATCAACCTCCCTTTTTTTCTCAATTATAATAGATTTTCTTTGCCAGTTCCTGAGATGTAATGTCCTTCATTTTACCTCCACTTTCCCTTTTTTTTCTGTTGCAATTTCCTTTCCACTTCTATTTTATATTATAGGAGTAAAATAGGTAGTACTCTCTATATATACCCATAACAGAAATACAGTTCTCAAGGGTTTTTTTTTCTTTTAACTTTTTATGATTCTCTTGAGTTGTAAATTTGAAGGTCAAATTTTTTGTTTATCTCTGGTCTTTTCATCAAAAATAAATGGAATTCACCAGTTTCATTGAATGTCTATCTTCTTCCCTGAAAGAAAATGCTCAGTTTAGCTGGGTAATTTATTTTTTGCTGCATTCCAAGTTCTTTCAACCTTTTAGAATGTCAGATTCCAAGTCCTTTGATCCTTCAGAGTGGAAGCTGCTAGGTCCTGAGTAATCCTTATTGTGGCTCCTCAGAATCTGAATTTATTCTTTCTGGCTGCCTGTAATATTTTTTCCTTGATAGTTCTGAAATTTAGCCATGATATTCCTTGGGGTTTTATTTTTGTGGTCTCTTTCAAAAGGTGTTCAGTGAATTCTTTCAATGGTCATTTTACCTTCTGATTTTGTGACATCTGGGCAGTTCTCTTTGATGATTTCCTGAAAAATAGTGTCTAAGCTCTTTTTTTCAACATGGATTTCAGGAACTCCAATAATCCTTAGATTGTCTCTCTTAGATCTATTTTCCAGGTCGGTTATTTTCCCAGTTAGATATTTTACATTTTTTCTATTTTTTCATTTTTCTTTCTTTCTTTTCTTTTCTTTTCTTTTTTTCTTTTGGTTTTGCTTGACTGATTTGTGATGTCTCATTGAGACATTCATTTCCATTTGTTCAGGTCTGAATTTTAGTGAATTATTTTCTTCATTTATTTTTTAACTTCTTTTTGTATCTGTCCAATTGAATTTTTAAATGAGTTGTGTTGTTCTATGGAATTTTTTTTCCCATTTCACAAATTGTGTTTTTCTGGGAGTTATTGTCTTTTTCCATTTTAACAAAACTATCTTTGAATGTATTATGTGCCTTTTCCAAACCCTCTTGCAAAGTTTTCTTTTCCTTTCCCCATTTTTCTTCTAGCTCCCTTTTAAGATCCTTTTAGTTTCTTTTAGGAGAGCCTTGTGTGATGGGGACCAGGTTATATGATCTTTTGGGGCTGCATCTGGAGACAATCTGCCTTTCATCTCCTCAGGGTTTGAAATCTGTTCTTCTCTTTTACCATAAAAGCTGTCTATCATCAATGTTCTCTTTACTTTTTTATTCATTTTTTTTTAAAGTTATGGTCTGTTTTTAGGGCAGGGAGGTTTTCCAAGTTTCCTCTACAAATGGTGACTTCCTCTATAAATAGCCATGGCTGCACTGGGTCAATGTTGACTCACTCCCAGTGTTGGGTGGGTGTGGTCAGGTCCTGTGAGATTCTGATGTTTTGGGGGTCATTATTTAGCTTTTGTGTTTATGTTAAATGTTTTATAACTTCTTTGCTGATCTATTGGCTTGCAACCAGAGCAGAGTGGCCAACACTACTGTAGATTCCTGTAGATTCCTCCCTATAAGTTCTCTACCAGATGGAATCTGCACTGCCCTGCAAAATATGCACTACCCCAGACTCTGCATTGACTCAGCTGGCAACTGTGCTCTGCCTGCTTGTGCTTGGCTGCCTCTTTCCTGTAGTTGATTGAACTAAATCTTTTCTGGTGAACTTTGAAATTATCTTCTGCTGGTAATTTGTTGCACTCCCGATATTTGTAGATTCTGCTGGTCCAGAATTAATTCAAAGGTTGGAGTTGCTAATTAGTCTGACGCTTGTAAGAGAAGGTCAGAAAGAATCCTGTGTCCTCTCCGACATCTTAGTCCGACCCTCAGAAGTCCCAACTACCCATCCTGTGACTCTTAAATTATTTTCCCCTAATCTGTTTACAATTTAGTTATTGTTATGAGATACCCTATGCATTTATTTTTATTTCTTTTTACTTAATTGTATTATTTCTTGTCATCTTAAGAAATAATTAGCTACTATTTATCTCATTTTAATTTTCAAAAAATCTATTGCTTGGGTAAGGCTTCTGTCTCTTGTGCCAAGAATTTCCAGTTCTTTCATCTGCAGTTCTTAAATCTTTTCCATTTCTTCCCCTAGCATTCTTGTTTCTTTTTCTTTTCTTTCCTTTAGTGTTCTTACCTTATTTATTCTATAAATTTTATTTTTTTCACATTCTGACTCTCACCTTATCTTTTCTAATAAGTTGAATTACAACTTTTGCTCTAGCTGGTTTTTCTTTCTTTCTAGGAAGTGTGCAGAGTTGGTCACTGGGGAAGAATTTAGTCTTAATAACCCTGATGTTTTAACCTTGCTTAACTTTTTGGGTTTAGTGCTCAGCCATCTTACATGAGAGGGCAGTTCACTCAAGACTAATTCACACTCCTGAGAGTAATTCTGTCTCCCAGTGATGCTATAATAGTGGAGAAGGTGAGGTGACACTTTACAGATGCATCCAAAGGTAATATTTGTGCTGTATACTCTCATGACTTAACTATAAAGAAAGTACTCAGAACTCCTTTTCAATCCATTCAGCAGAATGAATTGTATGCGATCATTCTAGCTCTTACTTATTATCCAGGAGACATAAATATAATATCTGATTCAGCCTATTCAGCAGGTGTGGTACAAAGAATTGCCACAGCCCAAATAAAATTTGCAGCCTCTAATGCATATCAGCTCTTTAAGAAACTTCAAGAGCAAGTGAAAAAGTATCCAGGAAAGATTTATATTTCATGTCCACTCTCATAATGGACATCGAGGTCCCATTTTTGATGGTAATTCAAAGGCAGATAGCCTTCTAACTATGTTGGTCAATACTCCTTTATTCCAAGAAGCCCAGGAATCTCATTCTAAATATCATCAGGCTACTACAGCTTTATGTTTACAATGTGGAATAACAAGAGAAGAAGCTAGGAGCACAGAAAAGCCTGTATGGCTTGCCTTCCTTTCCATGCTCCTACACTCCCTCCAGTGAAGAACCCTCGTGGTTTGAGACCCAATGAAATCTGGCAAATGGATGTGACCCATTATAAATCTTTTGGTCACCTGTCTTTTATTCACGTTGTGGTAGACACCTTTTCAGGATTCACTTTTGCAGTACCAGAAGCAAAAGAGACGAACACATTAGGGTTCCTCACACAAACATTTGCCATTATGGTGTGACACAAGCAATAAAACAGACAATGGTCCTGCATATACTTCAAACATTTTGCACACTTTTGTGCACAGTATAAAATTTACACACCACTGGCATACCTTTTAACCCTCAAGGACAGGCAATAGTAGAGAGAGAAATAGAGACATTAAGACGTTCCTCCAAAAACAAAAGAAAGGAGGGCCATAGGTAACCCTAGACAACTTCTAAATGTAACCCTTTATACTATTAACTTCCTGACTTTTGACAAAGATGCACTGGCTCTGGCAGACAGGTTTTATAACCCACCAGAAGGACAGTGTCCAGTGCAAGCAGCTCCACTGTCTTTAGATAATCACCAGATGATGTGGGAGACTCAGAAAGTAGTAAATGGAAGGGACCAGATAGGCTAACTTCTTGGGGAGAGTTTCCTTATATTTCTACAGGTGGACAAGGAATCAGATGGGTGCCAATGAGCCATATTCACCTTGTCCATCACAGAGATGGAACAGATCCTTGAAACGAAGGAAAAGACCCAGAAAGATCGAGTGGTTCTGTTGCTGATTGTGCTCACCAATGAAAGAGCGTGGCAGTTATGGTGTTTGACTCATGGACATTGAAAATTGTTGGACTTCAAAACCCTCAGGAATCATTGGATTCTCTGAGACATGATAAGATTGTTGTAAGACTTGAAAACCTTCAGGAATCATTGGATTCTCTGAGGCATGAGATTGTTGTAGGACTTGAAAACCCTCAGGAATCATTGGATTCTCTGAGACATAAGACTTGAAAGCTCTCAGGAAGCATTGGATTTTCTGAGAAATGATAAAGGCTGTTACAGGACTTCAATTTCTTCTGGAATCATTGGATTCCCTAACACATAAAAACCTTTTGCAGGACTTCAAAAACTTGGGGGATCATTGGATTCCCTGACATGTGAAGCAATGGACAACAGATTGGTTTTGGACTATCTCTTGGCTGCTGAAGAAGGCGTATATGTGACTATTGTTTACATACCCTCCTTCTAGGACTTCTGGCAATCTTTTACAACACTATGTTGATTTATATTGTTTGTGATACTGCTACTTGCATGTACAATTCATGTTTCTTACACCACATCGAGCCTGCACTGATTGAGGGAGGGTCATCCCTAATAGCCTCTGCGTTATTGCTATGTGCTTGTGTAATACCTCCCATGCTGATGGGTTTTTGCATAATAAGACCTTCAGCCCAGAAACCTGCTAGCAACCCCCACTTCCCTTTGATGCTTTCATCTCCCTTCCTAAGAAGTCAGGGGGGTCATGATCACCTCCTTTTCAGTGCTTTCACCTCCCTTCCTGTGAAGTCAGGGAGGGTGTGATCATATCTCCTTGGGAGCTCTGACCTCCCTGAGGAGTCAGGGATGGCATGACCACCTGTGTTCTAAAACAAAAAAAAGTGGGAGATGTAATGGGTTGAAGCTCGAGTTGAGGCACTGAGGTCCCAAGCACGTGAGGTCAAATAGTAATTGGACCATACTCTATTAATATATATGATTGGAGAAAGAATGGCCCCCATCCACTCTTTGTGCAAGTTCTGGTGTGTTGTATGGAAATGACAGTTTTGGTGGGTGAAGGCAAAGGGGCAGGAAGAGAGGCAGGGGAGACTGCTAGCTGGCTTCTTGCCACAGCTGCTCACATTGTGATCCCGATCCTTCTTCAGCTCCACTAAGAATAAAGATCAAAGATTTTCCCCTAACCTGAATTCCTGACTCCAGCTGATTTTAAATACACGGTCATCACAAGTTTCTTTTTGATATCATCATAAGAAAACCAAATTATACCCACATTCTGTAAGGAAGCCCATAACAGAAATATAATTCTCAAGAGTTCTTTTCTTTTTACCTTTTTATGTTTCTCTTGCTTCTCTTGAGTTCTGTGTTTGGAAAGCCAAATTTTTTGTTCAGTTCTGGTCTTTTCATCAGAAATAGGTGAAATTCACCTTGATCAATGAATGTCCATCTTCTTCCTTAAAATATAATGTTCACTTTAGCTGGATAGCTTATTCTCGGCTGTAATCCCAGTTTTTTTTTCTTTTGGGAATATCAGATTCCAACCCCTTTGATCCTTTAAAGTAGAAGCTACTATGTCCTGGGTATTCCTAATTGTGGCTTTTCGGTATTTAAATTGTTCCTTTCTGGCTGCTTGCAATATCTTGTCCTTGGTATGCTAGTTCTGAAATTTAACCATGATATTCCTTGGGGATTTAATTTGGGGTTCTCTTTCAGGAGATGATCATTGGATGCTTTCAATGGCTATTTTCCCTTTTGATTCTAAAATATCAGGGCAGTTTTCTTTTATGATTTCCTGTAAGATAATGTCTAGTTTCTTTTTTTCATCATGGCTTTCAGGAAGCCCAGTAATCCTTAGATTGTCTCTCCTAGACTATTTTGCATGTCAGTAGTTTTTCCTAGGAGATCTCATATTTTCTTCTATTTTTATTTTTTGTTTTGTTTGACTGATTCTTGACGTCTTATTGAGTCATTCACTTCCATTTGTTCAATTCTAATTTTTAGTGTATTGTTTTTTTCAGTTACCTTTTTTAGCTCCTTTTGCAATTGCCTAATTAAATTTTATTTGTTCATTGCATTCTTTTTCCATTTTTTCCATTCCTTCTTGCAATAATCTCATTTCATTTCCCCATTTTTCTTCTAACTCTCTTTTAAGATCCTATTCGCAATTTTCAAAGAAAGTCTTGTGAAATGGGGACCAGCTCGTGTCTCTCTTTGGGGCTTCTTCTAGAGTTGCTTTGCCTTTAGAAACATCAGAATTTTGAGATCTGTTTTTCTCTCTCTCCATAAAAGCTGTCTATGGTGAGGATTCTTTTTGTTTTTTATTCATTTTTTCAAGTCTTAAGGTCTGTTCAATGCAAAATACTAACAGCTGCTTTAATTTGCCATGGGGCAGTTCTGCTGATTGATTTTCAGTGTAGGTAATGGTGGCTAGGTCCAGTTCTTCCAGGGCTCAGTGGTTTACAATTTGTCTCTAACAAAAAGCAAATCTGTTAAACCACCTGCTTGCAACCAGGACAGAGTGGCCTGAGGCTCACAGAAGATTCTCAGGTGCACAGAAGCTACACCACTCTGAGTCTCCACTCAAGTTTCTTGTCCCTGACTCTCTATGCTGGGGTCTGAGTTCAGCAGACTGTCCCACTGCCCGATTGAAACAGACCTGTTCTGAATTTCTTCCAGAGATCATTATTGATCACAAAATATATAATTTTGATTATATGAAGTTAAAAAGTTTTTGAACAAACAAAACTAATGCAGATAAGATTAGAAAGGAAGCAATAAACTGGGAAAACAATTTTACATTCAAAGGTTCTGATAAATGCCTCATTTCTAAAATATAGAGAGAATTAACTCAAATTTATAAGAATTCAAGCCAGTCTTCAATGGATAAATGGTCAAAGGATATGAACAGACAATTTTCAGATGAAGAAACTGAAACAATTTCTAGTCATGAAAATGTGCTCCAAATCACTATTGATCAGAGAAATACAAATTAAGACAACTTTGAGATACCACTACACACCTGTCAGATTGGCTAAGATGACAGGAAAAAATGACAAAATAGTCTTGTTATTGCCATGGATAATGATCTTTGATCAAAGAGAGGACAGGGTGAGAGAAGACCTAAAACCCTACGTCCAAAATGCCACAAGGGCTTTCACTGGACCTCAGAACGTAAATTGATCCAGGGAAATGATCAGCAGGACCCAGCTCTAAGATACAAAAGACAGGAAGGCATGACAGCAGCCGAGATTATACCTTTAGAAGTTCAGGACTCTCATGTGATCAATCAACAAAAAAAAATCAAATAGGAGAAAGGGATTACATGATCAATTACCAGAAAAGCAATCAGATGGCAGAAAGGGATTGCAATTGGGGAGAATACAGGCTTTTTTAACCCAACAGAAGGGCAGTGTCCAGTGCAAAGAGCTCCAATGTAATTGCTAGGTGATGAGAAGAGATTTAGAAAGTGGTAAATAGAAGGGATTAGGTAGGTTAACTGCTTGGGAGAGAGGGTTTGCTTGTATTCTACAAATGGAGAAGGAATCAGATGGGTGCCAACGAGCCCCTGGAGAGAGACAGATAAAAAGAGAAAAACCTCGAAACACAGGAAAATACCTAAGAAACATCTAACACTGAAAGAGCATGACTGATAATAAGACTGTTATAGAACTTCAGAAACAGCAGGAATCATTGGATTTCCTGAGATGAAAAATTATTGACAAGACTGTTGCAGAACTTCAAAACTTGCAGGAATTATTGGACTTCTGGCACATTAAGTTATGGACAACAGATTCCTTTTGGACTGTTTCTAGGACTTAAGGACATGTATACTTCCTCATGTTGATTCATGTTATTTGTTGCATCACTACTAGCCTGTGTTATTATGTGCTTAGGTAATTTAGGTAATTATGTTTAATACCTCCCATATTGATGCAGAATGAGAATTTATTAAGTACTTCCTCCATCCCAAGCTTTTTTCTCAGGACCCCAATTTTATGTGTGATTAATGGCCTCTTTATGATCCAACTCAATAGGAAACTTTCTTAGGAGGGCAGCTTCTCTGGGACTCCAGTTATCAGGTTTTAGGAGAAACTGTTGAGCTTATGAAGTACAGACTCTTCCCATAACAGGTCACTAGAATGAAAAATGGACACATGACAGGTTGAGACCACAAAATATATTGGCAATATGGGTCCCTGTCACAAATCATCCCAAAAGAAGCTGGAAACATAGACCAATAAATCAAGGGGCAAAGATTTTATTACATTGCTAAGAGCAGGTAAATCCATGATAGTCTTTGGCAAGGAAAGGGGTTTAGTGGTTAACAAGGGAAAAGACAAATTACTTAGCGGAACTCACAATTAACTAGGAGAAAGACACCATTAAAGCAAAAATGCTGAGAGGTGGAAGTATATCATTGACTGATGGGCTAAAATTAATAGAGAAGTTTAGAAGACTAATCATTGACTGTTGAGTTAACTCTAGAAGGGATTTAGCACCCTAAAAAGAGTTAGCAAAGATCTACAGTAGGAGCAAATCTTTGAGAGGGGAAATCTAATCTTGGGCTTTTGACATCATAACTTAGCTTTTTGTTTAGATATAGTAAAGATGAAGTTTCAAAAACCTTTCTTGGGGGACTTAAAAATCATTCCATTGAACTTCAATATCCTTCAGTGCCCTTCCCTTACCTCAGGGAGTATTATAATCCTATTGATGTAATATGATTTGTGATTTCACCTTATCTTGTGGGGGGAGGAGAAGCCATTGCATCTGGCCTCATGACCCACATTTCCTCTTCCTATCCCTCAGACCTCACAGATCCACAGCCCTTGGCTTAATGTTTGGAAACTTCCGAGCTGGTCCCCACTCGTTCCCTGTGTGAGCAGGAGCTAGTCCCTCACCCACTCCTCTTCCACCCTGGGAAATCTGGGCCGATCTTGTAGTACAAGATTGTCTTGATTGCAAAATGGGGTTTTAATGAGTCTTTCTTCCCTTTTGAACCACAAAGGGGAATGTGGAGATTCTGCCCTCCATCCCCAGGAGAGGTGACAAAGTTTGACTCAAGATTTGAGGGACACTGCCAAACTGGTCTTAGCCCTACTTTCCTCCCAAACTTTAAGTCTCTCACCCCTCCCTCCTTAATGCTGGGGCTTTCCCTCAGCTGTTCTCCAAATTATCCTCCATTGGTCTTACTGGTAGAGTCTTCTCCATTAGGAGACAGGGACTTCTACCTTTCTTGTATCTCCCATATTAGCAGGTGCTTACAAAGTGTTACTGACCAACCTCAACAAAGGCCCCTTGAGTTCTTAGACCTGTCCCCCTTTCCATACTTCCCATTCAGCCCATCCAGAGCCATCTTGATTCAAGTTCTTGTGCCTTCACCCTCCCTCCTTCCAAAGGCTGGCTAGTGCTCCTCCTTCATTGAGCGAAGTGATTTCCAGATATTGTCTCATTTCCTCTCAGCAAGCTTGGATAAGGTGCTAGTACCCATCATACAGTTGAGGAAACAGAGGCAGATAGTTGAATTTTTCTGAGGCTAGATTTGAATTCCCTTCTAATTGGGTCCACACCAAGCCCTCTCTCACCTGAGAGGGGGAGAGGATTGCTGGGGCTCCAGGAGATGATGGCCCCAATCTGTTCCCACTGGGGGGAAGCAGCTCTAGTCAGCATCATCCCTTATTCCCACTCCCCAGCCCTGTTGGATCCTCCCAGAAGCCACAGTAATCCCCCTGAGGAAGGGTCAGGGCTCTGTGGCCTGGCCTGACAGGGAAGGGAGGGGAGACAGGACCCAGAGGTCCTAAAGACCCCAAGTATATTCCCTGCCTCTGCCTCCATTCTCTGTGCATTTTTTGGGTCTAAACACTATCTACTCTAGGAGAGGAATAAAGGAACTGGGGTCAGGTATCAGTTCTACTGGACAGTAGGTAATTCTTAGTGATCCATGTTCCCCTGGGGGACTGAACCACTTCTCCATGGACAGTGGGGTGGATCTGTTGGGCAGGGGCTCCCCAGGAGGCCAGGAAACCATAGCAGCTGGAGGGAAGAAAGAGGAGGAGGAGGAGGGAAGAGGGAGGAAAAAGTCAGAGGCTAAGTCCCTGACCTGTGGGCCCTTGTGATCCAGGCAGATAGAAGAGCTCCAGCTCTGAAGAGGGACCTCAGTATTTCCAGAGAAGGAGACCAAGCCACCTGGCTCCAGGCTGCCCCCCAGGGACAGCCTTAGCCTGGACAGCAGCAGGGACACTTCCAGGGTCTGCCCTTGAGCCTGTACAGGGAAGACACAAGCCTCGAAGCAGAGATTCCTGGGAAGGAGACGGGTGACACAGCCCACAACCCAGCCCATGGAGAGCCCTTCAGGCCTCAATGCGGATGCTCAGCCCTGAGGACTACTGATCCAGGTGAGACACCAGCTCTTCAGGAGCCTGGGGGAGGACAGAGGCAGCTGGTGGGATTCTGACCCAGATGGACACAGGGACCAGGGGGAAGGGGACCAGTCCCAGGGTTCTGTCCTAGACACGGTCTAAGAAGATTTGACCAGGGGAGTCTTTCATGACCAGGGGCAGAGGAGAAGTAGTGGCAGCTCAAGGCTATCCATCCCCATCCTGACATTCAGGGCAATGTCCAGTGCTGGAACGGAGCTACCTCTGAAGGGGGGAAGGGAAGCTTTACATTCAGAGGAGACCTGGGTGTGGATCCCAGCTCTGATATGTACTGGCTGTGACCATGACTCTTAGCTTGGTCCCTAGATCTTAGGGTTTAAACAATACTTTTTTCCTGAGGCATGGGGTTAAGGACTGAGGGTCACACAGCTCAGGAAGTGTTAAGTGTCTGAGACCAGATCTGAATTCATTATCCTTTGATTCAGGGTTGGTGCTATATCTAGCTGCCGCTGAACACCACCTTCCTGCCAGTGATGTTTGGGAGCCAAAGTGTCAGCCTTAAAATACTCCCAGGGTTTGGTGAAAAGGCCCTTCGTGGGTCTGGGGCCAGGAGATCTGGGTTCAAGTCATTTCCTATTTTCCTTTTCCTATTTCATATGTCAGATGTCTCACCTTACCTGGACCTCAGTTTCTTTGTTGTAAATTGAGAGCACTGGCTTCAGGAATCTCTAAAGTCTGGTTTGTCCTCAACCACAACATTTGTTGCTTCATTTCGCCTCCATTGCCTTGCCCGATCACTGGAGATCTGTTCTGAAACAAGCCCAGGAGGTGCCGAAATGTGTCACGTATCAAGACTCTGATTGTCCCAGGGTGGGGCTTCACGTGATTTGGCCGGAATCTTTAAAATCCACTGAGCTCCCAGCAGCCCCGAGGCAGGAGGCAGCCCCCACCCTTCCTGTCAGGGACAGCTCAGTGGCCTTGGCTCCCTAGGGAGGGCAGAGGGACCCTGCTGACCTCTGCCTCCTTCCTCTCAGCCTCCATCCTCAGCTGCTGTTCACCGGACGTCTTAATTCCTCTTCTTCCAAACCCTCTCTATGGAAGTGAACCAGCATCATGGACATCCAGGGCTTCCAGGCCGGCTTCATCTATATTTGGTACAGAAACTTTTCAGATTTACAGCCTGGTCGCTTCACTACACGGTTGAAACTGGGGCAGGGCCTGCAGACATCAGGCAGAAGGTGCTCCTAATGGTCCCTTGCTATCCCTGACCTCACCCTCAGCGACTTTGGCGACTACATTGTAGCCATTTTTGATTCTGAAAACCCCATAAAAAGTGCAGAAGGACATTTAACAGTGTATGGTAAGTGCTGTCCTTCCCCTGGGCCATGTCTCACTCCTATTCCTCCCTCAGTCTGGGTGGGAGACTCCCTAAGGGGTAGGGAATGCACATGAGCCTCTCCCTCCCATAATGTGGACCAAGAGAAACCCTTCCAGCCCAAGTCAGTGTGATCAGTGGGTCACTGGGAGCAGTGGAGAGGTCAGAGGTCATTAGCTTCTGAGCCCTAAGCTGTTATTATGGGGGGAAACTTCCTGCTTCCTCCCAGCTCTCCCAGACCATACTCTGAAAGTAAGAAGAGCCCTGAGGGCTTGGAGGGGCGTCTGGCTCCTTCCAGTTGTGCCTGAGCCAGGTAACTTGTTCCTAAATTTCACCTTCCCTAAGACAATTAAAAATCTGCTAGGCTCCCGGGCAGGCCCACTAGTTAAAGACAAGGTCACTGGGGAGGTCTCCCCGGCTGGGGGCTTGACTGCCCTCCTCAGCACAGGACACTGGGGTAGTTGGGATCAGGAAGGCTCAGCCCACTGAACCACTAAGGCCTGGGGAGAAAGGGGCAACAGAGGGCCGTGATGGGCTAACGAGAACCTATGGGGGCGAAGTCTGCCTTCAGTTCCTGTAGAGTCTTCTCAGGCCAGGAAGCAAGGGATTAGCCTTCACCAGACACAAGGTGACCTGGCTTCTCCCAGGGCTTCCGATTCTCTGAAAGGGCCAAGGGCAAGAGAGGTCCTAGACTTGGGATCAGGAGATCTGGTTCAATCCCAGTTCCATAATTCTGGGTGACTTCCAGGGAGTCACTTTCCTCATCTCAAAATGGCGGTGCCCTGGCATTCCCTTCTCAGCTTGTCTAGGGTCAAAGGGATGGGAACTGGAGGCTTATCTGCTCCTGTTCCCACCAGGTGCCTAAAGGATTTGGGCAGCAGGTGGCCAGGCAGGATAAAGACTCTAAGATGCTGGGGGGGGGGGCCATCACTGGGGCAGGAGGCAGGAGGATAGCTTCTTGGGGAGGTAAAGGTGAGCTGAGCCGGGCAGGAAGAGATCTCCAGGTTCTCCGGGTGAATCATGAAGGGAGGGAAGGGGACAACAAAAGGAAAAATATGAACAGAAATCCTCTATCATAGGCTTCCTTTATCATTTTATTGCTTCTGTTGGTTTACAATATTAAGGCTCTAAACAAGGGTGGTGGAGGATGCAGACAGGAGCTGCACGACCTGGACCTCAGGGAGTCAGAACCTCAGGGCCCTGCTCCCCCAGCTTCTGCAGGGATTCCTAGAGCAAGGGGTCACATAAACTTGGCATCTGGGTTTGGCTTCTGGGTTTGGTTTCTGGGCTGCTGTGTTGTCTTTCCCAAGGAGCACAAGGTCTTTGAGCTGGTGGGATTCCCTTCCTTCCTGCTGGTGGTGGCTCGGTGGTTCTCAACCATGAAGAGTTTGTCTTATTCTCTTTCCTTCCAATTGCCATCCTTCTGATCCTTCCTGTGTTGGGGCATGTCATGCCTCAAATTCATTCTTCGGCGGGCGGTGTCACGGGGAGGTGACCGTCCGGGCATCTCAGGCCTCAAGCCGTCCCTCCCTTCCTGCCTTGGAGCTCCCTTGGCCTGGTGCTGTGCTGGTGCTTTCCAATGAGGAGCAGCGGGGGATGGAAGGAGAAGGAACGACAGTAGAGTTTGGTGTGAGTTACGGGGACTCCGACTGTACTTTCTTCCATGAATATCACTTGGACAGCACGTCATCATTGCCAGGCAAAGGCAGTGTGGGAGAGGGAACGAACTCTGGGATCAGAACAGTGGGACCTGCCATCCAGACCCACTTCTTGGGCCATGGGCTGGTCAGGGAAGGTCTGGGCTTTGAGCATCTGCCAAAGAGGGAGAGAGGGTTGGCCTTAGAGTCCGGAGGTTTGGGTTCAAATCCAGCTCTGCTACTTACTGTCTGTTAGATCAAAGACAAGCAACAATACAGGAGCTCAGTTTCTTCTGTAGCAATGAGGGCGCTGACCTGGATCAGGGTTCTAAGATTTCAGGAGCTCCATAAACATGAAAGTGAAAAAATTACATCAGTTTTCACTAATGTGATTTTCTTTCCAACCCTGAGTGTTTCATTTCATGCATGTAAAACCATGACTCTGAGAAGGGCTCACAGGCTTCCTCAGGCTGACTGTCCAAGGCCCACAGGAGACAAAAAAGGAGAGGAGCCAGGAGTCCTGATGACCCTGAGGTCCCTGCGAGCTCACTGTAACCCTCTGACCTGTGATCCTAGGCCAGCAAGGGCACGTTCCTCAAGGTTGGTCAGAGGATATGACATGGGTGGGAAGGAGTGGGATCGGGACAGATGGCTCCAGGAGTGCAGGGGTCTGAGGTGGTAGGTAATAGTGAGTTCTTGAATATTCTTGAGAAGAGGCATGATAGGACCAGATGCAGGCACACTTCTGAGTGTTTTCCTAACAGTGTGATGTGTAGAGAGACACAAAAATGGTAGGGACCTGCAGACTTGCAGGGGTGATGGAATCCTGATTTTTCCCTGGAAAAGGAGCTGAGGATCCTTTAGTGCCATCCTCCCACTTTACAGAGGAAGAGACTGAGAGGCTAAAAAGGAAGAGGCCTAAGACCTAGGGAGAAATTGAATCAGACTGTTGAAGACCTGGGCTATTTCCTCCGTGACCCATAATGGGTAGTGAGCAGAGTCTTGCCTCCAAGTGTCCATGTCCTGCTCCTCTCTCCCATGACCCTTTATCCATAGCTTCTGTCAGAATTGCTCAGATTATTGAGCAGAAAGCACTTCTTGCAAGCCTTGCTGTCCTCCTTTGCCTCTCTATAAACATGGAACAGCTCACCTCTGTGTAACACCTTACGCTTTACAAGAAGCTTTTACATAGATGGGTCTTATTTGACCCCCAAATACGGTGAGGTGAGCACTAATATCCTATTTTACAGGAGGCACAGAGGCCTTAAGTGACTTGCTAATGAGTCACACAGTTGATAACTTGGACACGGTTTTAGCTCTAAGTCCAAAACTAGTGACTCTGCCACATCAGGCATAAGATCCTTAGGGGCTGCCAAGGCACCTTCCCAGACAGCCAGCTGTGGCCTTCCTTCCCAGGAGCGTTCTCACTGCCCAGCTTGTCCATGCTCACTGCCCAACATGTCCTCACCGCACCTCAGGTGGCCAACCTCGGCCCCGTCAGATGCTTGGCCAATCCCCCTTGGTCTTACTGGATACAAGGAAGAAGCTTTGTATGAAAAGAAGTATGTTCTCCCTCTAAACTTCTTAAAAGGCCCATCAGAGGGAGTGTAAATTCCACCAAAATGGAGCAGAAGGCTTGAAAACTCTAATATTTCTAACTTAGTTCTCTTGGGAAATTAATCCTTTGAGAGCTGAGGGAGGATGACCTAAGAGCGAGTCCCATGAACCTGCTGAAGTTGGCCCAGAACTTATTCTGGGACACACAGCTTTCTGAGTGGTAAGGCTGAAACTACAGAGAACCCAGGATATGGAAAAGTTCCTATCTGGGCCCTCCTTGGGCCATGAAGGCTCAGGAAAGTCTGTCCCCCTTGCCTCAGCCTCAGCCTCCTAGCATAACAGCATCTCTAAGCTGGAGAGGGTCTTGAAGATCACCTTCAGCATTCTCAGATTTAGGACAGGAAACTGCTACGGGAAGGGGAGAGGCCAAAGGAGGAAATAAATGAATGTTGTGTAAATTCTGTGTCTGATCTGCTCCTGGGGACAAGTTGCAGTCCTAGGCACAGGGGATGTGAGGATTGATTAAAGACTCTTGGACATGGGAGCCTCCTGACTCCCAGCCAGGATTCTATCTTTTGCATGCTGCTACTTACTAATCTATTTCCAATCTCCTCCTTTTGCTTTGTTTTACTTTGGAGTTAAGGTAGCATCTCTCTCTCTGAGCACCAGGCCCCATGACCCTGTCTCTGGCCTGTGCTCTCTGACCTTCACCAATATCCCCATCAAGGTGTGGAGGTGATCCTGGATTCTTGAAGACCAGGCCAACAGAGGATAATTTTTCCAGATCCTGCCAAGCTAGAAAGGCCACAGGGACAGCCTGGACAATGGACAGGGGGATGTGTCACTCCCCAACCAGTCAGTCTCAACCCACAAAGATTCTGCCCTGGGAGCTTGGGCTCCAAGTGAAAGTCTTTTTCAGTCACAGTCGTTCAGGAATGAACTTTCTCCTAAGGAGTGGAGAACCTGATCCACTTCAGAGAAAGCAGGGTCCATGCCAGTGCAATCCAGGTTCTTTGGCCAATGTTCCAGAGCCTCTGACCTTTCTGAAGTCTTAGGGAGACTACTTCCATGTCTGATACTTGGTTGGAAGAAAGCACCAAAGACAATTGCACCAAATAGTCTTTTTCTATTTTCTGCACAGGGCCACTATCCAAACCTCTCCTCAGCAGCACCAACATGGCCCCAGTGGAGAACAAGGACAATGTCTCCCTGACATGCCAGTCTGAAGGTCAAGAAGTCACATACCAATGGTTCATAAACCAAAGCTCCCCAGCTGGTGACAGGATAGTGCTGTCCCCGGATAACAGGACACTCACCATAATCAAAGTCACAAGGGAAGACCAAGGACCCTATAAGTGTCAAATCCGGAACCCAGTTAGTTTTCAGTGAGAGTGAATTCACACTGAATATTACCTGTGAGTAAATTCTCTTTCTGCATGGTGCATGTTCATAACCTGGTGGTGTGTTCCCAGAGGTCAAGCCCATCCAGTCACTGATCTTGAGTGCTAAAGATCAAATCCTTGGGCTGCCCATTGCTCTTCATTTTAGGGAGCCCAGACTGGCCATATCAAGCCTTTCCATCTGTGATAGAGTAGGGCCAGCCATGAGCAAGAGAAGGCCTTAAGACCTTCCAAGTTCAGGGACCTCAGGTCCAAACCTGAGTGGATGAGGAGCTGTGAATTTTCCAGTTCAGATGAGAGTCAGGCAGATATAATGGTCCCTGGTGATGGGTTACAGAATAGGAAAATCCCCTCCCCTCTGCCTTTATTTCAATATGGAATCATTCTCTTTGCTCCAGACTGGACCCCCATGATTTTCCCCACAGCCCTGAATTATCCTGTAGGGGCAACTATTGAGTTGAATTGCTCTGCTGAGTCTAACCCACCTGCCCAACTCACTTGGCTTATCAATGGAATTCAGATGGCATCCTCATCCAAGCTCTCTATTGCTAATGTGTCTCTGAATCACACTGGAACCTATACCTGTAATGCATCTAACTCTGTCACTGGCTTGTCTAGGAGCAAAGACATCAATATCACAGTCTCTGATGAGTAGCTGCAGGCCCTCGACTTTGAGTCTGCCTTTTCTTGGCCTTCTCTAGCATGGACAATGCAAGAGAAATGACGTTCTGCCCTCCTGGGTAGCATGGCCATATTTGTTGTGGTGGAAGGGGCTCTGAGCTCAAACTCAGGAAACTGGAGCTAGAATCTTGACTCTGCTTTCCATCCCCTGTGCACCCTCAGGTGTCCCTCTTGCTTTCTGAGATTCAGAGATTCTGCATCTGAACAATTGGATAATCTTTCACTTCCCATATCACAGAATTCTGTGTGGAGAAAGTGCTTTTTACATTTTAGGTTCAAAAAGAAGTGAGCTGTTGCTGTCGGTGGTGGTGATGATGAGGCTGTTGTTCTGTCCCATTTTTCTTCCAGTTTCTAGAGCCACAGTTTCAATGACTGCCCTTGGACCTATAGTCTTGCCTTCAATCTATTTCACTCGATGTGATAAGGTCAAATAATGAATTAGAATGTAAGCTTTGAGAATGTGTTGGGACTGGCTCTGATCCCCTTTTGCAGGGAAATGCAGATGGTGAAGAGGAAAATTAATATTATCTCTGTTGATACAAAAAAACTCACCTCTGCATCCATGTGGTTCTTCCATGACAATGAAATAGCACACAGGTGCATGCCTGATGTCAGACTGGGCTCTGGTCCAGATAAAGGTAGAATTCACTCTGCATCAGCTGGCTGACTCTGGCGTCACCCTTGCCTCAGTTCCCTTGTCTGTTAGCTCTCTTAGCACCCCACGCAATCTCTGTGGACAGTGGCTTCTGGCAGGATACTGTGTCTCAATCATGTGTACAAGATGGCAGACCTTTGCATTACTAGTCACACGGATGGGCAGTAGGACATAGAAAGATCATCTGTGACTTCAGAGTTTCTTTTTCCTTCTCAGTCCTGTTAACAATTCACAAAATTCATAGAGTTTTTTGGCTATAAAACCACAATTTCTGTCCCAGACTCTGGGGGAGGGGATTCAATAAAAAGCAGGAGAGAATGGTAAAACAGTGGGCTAAAAATGAGCTTGGGCAAGTCAAACTGCAGCAGTATACAGGATAGAGAGGAGATGACCTTTTCTTGGCCTAAATCTGAACATAAAGATCACTATGGTCCACATATTAATCTGATTTTTAAATGGAATATTATATTTGTGTTCTATTTTTATTGGTCTTGTTACATTATAACCTGGTTGAGACTGCACTCGAGTGTTGGAATTGTATACTTGATGCCTATGGCCTAAATTACCTTTTTCCTTAATTTAGTTTTTTCAACTAATCAAAATTCAATTTCTCTGCCTCCTCCTTCTTGCCCACACCCCTGAAGAAAAAGAAAATTCTTGTGACAAATATGGATAACCAAACAAAACTAATTCCTATATTGTCTATACCCAAAAAAAAATCCCTACCAGTACATATCCTGTGTTCACCATCTTTGTGTAAGAAGTAATGGTCTTATTTCACTGAGTATTTTTGGGAATCCTGGTAGGGCACTGCTTTGATTAGAATCTGAAGATTTTCCAAGCCCTTTGCCTTTGCAGCATTATAATGATTGCATGAACTGTCCTTTGCTTCTACTCACTCAATTCTGCATCAGTTCATAGAAATCTTCTGAGTCTTCTCTTCTTGATATAGTCCTAGTAGAGGTTCTTATTAATGACTTGGGCCAAATGAGATTATATGTAAGGAGCTTTGTAAATGCTAACTCTTACTCTAGTAATGATTCAGACTGAAAGCATAATTTGGAAACTTGAGAAAGAAAAGATAGAAGGAAAAAGCTTAAGAGGAAATTAGGATCTAGAAGCATCTCAACACGGTGGCTCTGTGAATGAAACGGGATCTGATGAAAATTATTAGAATCAAGCAGGTCCTGCCCTTGGGTCCAAAAAGACCAAAGCATAGGTAAGCATGGGTCCAGATGGGGAAATTACTGATCACCAAATCATAAGAAAATCAGTTAACCTAAGTAAGGATGGTTGACTCAGAGAAGGGAATATTGAGAGGGCAGACACTCTACCTGATTTTTGAATACAAGGTTAGGTTGCCTAAAAAGAGAGCAAGCTCCCATGGATCATTACAGAACCTCAGAATCCAATGGTGAGACAGCAGTTCTTCTGAAGAAGACCAGTGGAATGTGAGTGGATTGTAAGTTTAATACTTGAGTCAATGGGGTGGTGAGGCAACCAAACTACCCTGAAGCAATTACATTATTTTCACTTCAAAGAATAAGGAATTAACAGTCCTTCTGGACTATCCAATGGCACATGGAGTACTGTATTTGGATATAGATTTCACAGTTTCCAAAGGACATTGATATCCTGGAGAGCATCCACAAAAAGACAACCAGGTTGTGGAAAGTTCTGAGGGAACCCAGCCCCTGAGACCTCCAATTTTCTTATCAAGGAAATAAGAGAATGCATTGGATGCTGGGGAAGGCCCTTCTAAATAGAGATCCAGGATCCTCTGATGTCTGCAGCTCTGAACATTCAGGAGCCTGGTCTGAGAAATGCACATAAGCAACTTTGAGCAACAAGGGAATGAGCTCAGGTGCTGGAATAGGGAGCGGGAATACTTCTCCTTTTGTGCCAAAGAGCCCTGGGACAGTCAGATGGTGGATTTCAGGGATCCCTTCTCACAAGGATGCTTTAAAATCCAGAAAATAAAAGCCATAGGACATCAAACGAAACTGTCCTACTTTAATAGTTACCAAAACATTTTTTAAAAGATCCCACATTAAGAATTCCTGGAATAGAATGAAATAATTGATGAAAGGAAGGAAGAAACCTCAGTGGACAAGGAAGGCACTGGGCCTGGATTAAGAAAGAACTAGGGTTCAAATGTGGTATTAACATTAGACCCTACCTCTCAAGGTTCTTGAGAGGATGAAATTAGGTAATACAGCATTTCACATAGTGCTGGCCAATAACAATAATCATAATAATGAGAATAATAATATTTATATAGCACATACCACATGCCAGGCATGTAGGAGGCACTTCATTAATACTGTTCCATATTCCCATTTCCAACTTACTCATTACATGATGCATGTCCCAAAACCAGTCTCAGGGAGGGAATAACTCAGGAACCAGCTCTCCGTCCCCTGTGCTTCTTCCTCACCTTTCTTATTAGCATTAACCACTGAACCAGGGGACATCTCCTGGATGTTCTCAGCCATGGATCATCACAGTACATCTATAATGCAAACGCTTGGGCTTTGGGTGGTTTTTTGTCATGAAGGCATGACCTAGTGAAAATACAAGCCAATCACTCACATAGCTCTCTTTGTCTTTCTATAGAAAGAACAACTAAACCTAACCTCATGGTCAACAGAACCAACGTCATAGAATGACACTTTGGTCTTCACTGTTCCGAACAGCAGGAGTGGACATTCTGTGGTTCTTCAATAACAAGACCCTGATTCTCAATGAGAGGATGAAGCTGTCCATGAATAACCAGACCCTTATCATCCAAGTTGTGAAGAGGGAGGATGCTGGGTCTTATGAATGCGAAATCCGGAATCCAATCAGTTCCAACAGAAGTGACCCCATTACCCTGACTGTGAACTGTGAGTGACTCTGACTATCCTCCCTCTCCAGTCCTTTCCCCAGCAGTGATTCACATCTCATCTCTTCTCTTCTCTTCTTTACACAGATGGATCAGACAACATTACATTTGTACCAAATCCCAAGAAAGGAGAGATTGAGGTCAAATTCAACGACCCACTGATGTTAGAGTGCCATGTTGAGTCTTACCCACCTGCCCAGTATATATGGCATTTCATTGGTACCGGGAACTCTTCCTTCTCTAATAATACCTATGTCATCAAAAATGCAACTTGGGAAGATTCAGGAAAGTATACATGTGTGGCAAAGAACAATGTGACCAACTTGTCGCTCTCCAAGAGTATCACTCTTAAGGTGGTTGGTAAGTGTTCTCTCCCTTCCCTCAGAGACAAAAGTTTTGGGGGCTGGTCAAAGATGGGGGCTAGGAATAGGTTCTCAGGTTTATTAAGGAAAGCAGGTTTTCACAATGAATTGGCAGAAGATACATAAAGAAAGAACCTGATTCCAGGGAATGTGGTCAGCTTGGCAAGGTGTGTCAGTTCATTTACAGCTATTTTTGCATTGATAAAAAGGAGACCAAGCTCCAAATTGTAATATACAATACAGGTTCATTCATCATTTGATACATATTTAGCCACAAACTTTCTACAGAGCACGATGCTAGGCCTAGAGGGAAATATAAAACAGTTATCTAAGACTCCATTACCAATTTCAGGAACCTTAAAATCTACTAGAAGGACCAGACCCTAAAGACAGGTAATTGATAGACAATATTACATGATATTCATACTTAGACTATGGCTACAAAATAAAATGTCGTAGGAGAACTCAGAGAGGAAAGACCATTCCAGCTGGGGAACTGGTCAAAAATCAAGTTAGATTTCATAAAAGAGCTATCACTTGATTTGTGTTTTAAAGAGTGTGGAGGAGTTCAACAAATCAAAGGGGGAAATATTCTATTTCCATGGAGAAATATCTTTAGTCAAGGTTCAGAGGTAGGACCATACACTATGTGTCTGAGTGGTGAATGTAGAACAATGCAACCTGAGCAGATAATGCATGGCCAGAAGGATATTAAAGAGTTCTGCTGCCTTTTTGTGAAAAGTCTTGAATGCTAGACTAAGATCACCAAAGGTGACTTAGTACTTAATAAGGAGTTCCTGAAGTCTAATTAATAGAGAAGAACAGGTGGTCAAACATATGTGGGTTTGTATGTCATTCACCAGCACTGGATAATTAGTAAGACTGATTCAAAGGTAAGAGTTTTTTTTAACGTGACCATTGTCACATATCTAGTTCATTTATGACTTTGTCCAAATAACCTGGATGTAAAAATCTGAGGAATCTAAAGTTCCTTTTTTAGCCCCTCAATTCCAGGCTACAGCTCCCAGTTAATGAAAATAATGAAAAATAGATGAAAATAAAGGAAATAAAGCTGTTAGTGGGCAGGAATCATTATACAAATGCTTTTATAAAATACTTTGTCATTGAGAAATCAGACAATGGAGCAAAATTCTAAATTTAACTCAGATTATTCATTCATAAAACACAAAAAGTAAGCAGGGTGATAGATTAGAAAGTAAAACCCAAATAATGTATTATCAACAAGTAATAAAATTGATCTATAGAAGATTCATGGAGATAAAAAAAAAAACTTTCAGCAAAAAGTATCCTGCTTCAGCTGAAATCAAGCCCCAAACTAATCATTATCTGAGGCAACTTAGCCATAAAAATGGACAAGAATTAAAAAAAAAAATAAAAATTGGGAAGCTGTATTATGCATTAAGGTATTAGCTACAACACGTTACTGCACCAAAAGAAGTCACAGAGGTGGAGCCAAGATGGCAGAGAAGGCACACACGACTTTCCAAGATCCTCTCATTCCCCTCATAATCAACTATTTAATTCAGCCTCAAAAATAGCTCTTCACTGCTTAAATTCATGAAGATCAGAAGCACTACAACTTACCAGCCTAAGATAATCTAGAAGATCGCCAGGAAAGGTTTGTCCTGAAGGACCAGGAACAGACTAGTGCAGGCAGTGAGAGACTAGCGTCCTGAGCAGACCGGGGTGGGGTGATCTCTGTGGCTAGAAAAGTTATAGAGATGACTCTGCTATAGGCTAACTGCTCTGCCTTGATTACAAAGCAGTGTAAACTGGCAGAGAAATTAAAGCCTAAAACAGAGGGTACTCTAAAAAATGCCAGAACCTAACAATATCTGGCTTTAACCACCCAAACCGGGAAGTGACTCAGGCAGACTGTAATACAGCCCTGTAGCCACATCCTGCAGTTCGGGGCTTTAGCGGGGGCAGTTACAAACCAGCATGGCAGGGGAGCCTGGGCAGCCTCTAATCTGCACAGTGGGGTCTTGGCCTGTGGCAAAAGAACTTCCCTAGCTGGACTGTGCTTCCCAGGGCAGAGACACTTCCAGTCCCTGCAAGCCATTGACTGCCCAATTGCTAATACCCACAGCCCCAGTGCAGGATTTGGATTGGGGTAGTGAAACTCTTACTGCTCAGTGTCTAGCCCCAGGGCAATCGTTATCTCACAGAAGTGGGGGTTCTTTGCAGGGCACTTTCCAGCTCTGCCTGCAGGCCTGAATTACTTCCAGGTGGGGAACTCTTTCCCAGAGCACTCCAGTATCTCACTGCTTTTTGTAGCTGACTGACAGGACAGCTACCCATCCATACACCTTTCACTGCTCTGCAGATGAAGCTGGTAATCTCCTGGGGCTGAAGGCAAATCCTACAGGCTTTAACAAAATGAGTAAAAATAATCAAAAGGATGATTGACAGTTTCTACTCAGAAAGAGAACAGCTTTTCAACCCTAAAGAGACTAATAGCAGACAGTCTCCAGACAATTGTTGGTCCCCAATACAAAAGGCTCTCCTAGAAGAAACTATTAAAAACCTTAAAAGGGAACTAGAAGAAAAATGGGGAAAGGAAAGAGAAGCTATGCAAGAGAATACAGAAAAGACATATAACTCAATAAAAGAAAAATCTGATAAAGTGGAAAAAGAAAATAACTTCCTGAAATGTGAATTGGAAAAGGTAAAAAAAACCCAAGATGTGCAGGGAAACTCAGAAATGAATTGGAAAAAGTAAATAACTCACTAAAAAAAAATAGTGAAATGGAAAAAAATTCTATAGAGCAAAACAACTCATTTAAAAACTTAATTGGACATATACAAAAAAGTAAAAAAGCTCATAAAGAAAATAACTCACTAAAAATCAGAACTGAATAAATAGAAATGACTGATTCATTGAGACAGGAAGAATCAGTCAAGCAAAACCAAAAAAATGAAAGAATGGAAAACAATGTCAAATATTTACTTGGAAAAGCAACAGACCTGGAAAATAGATCTAGGAGAGATAACCTGAGGATCATCGGACTACCCAAAAATTATGATGACAGAAAGATGATTACAGGAAATCATCAAAGAGAACTGCCCAGAAGTAATAGAACCAGAAGGTGAAATAGGCATTGAAAGAATCCATTGAACACCTTCTGGAAAAGACCCTAAAATAAAGACTCTGAGAAATATTGTGGCCAAACTTCAGAATTTTTAGACTAAAGAAAAAATTCTACAAGCAGCCAGGAAAAAACAGTTCAAATACCAACGTGCCACAATAAGGGTCATGCAAGATCTGGCTGCCTCAACATTAAAGGATCAAAGGGCCTGGAATTTGATATTCCAAAAGGCAAAAGAACTTGGAATGCAGCCAAGAATAAACTATCCAGCTAGGCTGAGCATTTTTTCCATGGAAGAAGATGAACATTTAATGAAACAGAGGAATTCCATCTGTTTCTAAGGATAAAACCAGACTTAAACAAAAAATTTGCTATCGAACAACAGGACTCAAGAGAAGTAGAAAAAGATAAAAGGAACTCTTGAGAACTGTATTTCTGTTCTGGATATACTTAAAAACCACATGTATAATTTGATTTTACTGATATGGCATAAAAAAGGGAAGTAGAAATGGAAAGGGGATATGTCAGAAAAAGTGAAAGGAGAGGTAAAAAGAGGGAAACTACATCGCACGATGAGGTAAAGGAAACCTATCATATCTGAGGGAACTTAGAGAGGGAGGAACATTGTGCAACTCTACTCTCTCAGAGTTGGCTCAAAGAAAATAATTGACATATTTGTTTTAGAGAATCTTCTCTCACCTCTTAAAAGTGGGAGGAAAAGGGAAAAGGAAAAAGAATAATAAGTGAAGGGTACAAGAAAGGGAAAGGAATTCAAAGGGAGGAGGGAGGGATACTAAAGAGGGAGAGTTGGATGACACAAGTGAGAACATTAAGTTTAATACTAGGGAAGGGGGGAAGGAGGGCAAGAAAAAGAAAAGCGCATAATCTGGGGATATTAGGATGGCAGGAAATAAAATTAGTAATTTTAACCATAAATGTGAATGGGATGAACTCTGCCATAAAGAGGAGGCAGATAGCAGACTGGGTCAAAAGTCGGAATCCTACAATATGTTGTTTACAGGAAACACATTTAAAACAGGGAGATACATACAGAGTAAAGGTAAAAGGCTGGAGCAAGATCTATTGTACTTCAGATAAAAGTCAAAAAATCGGGTGCATCCTGATCTCCGATCAAGCAAAAGCAAAAATTGATCTAATTAAAGAGATGGGAAGGAGACTATATTTTGCTAAAAGGACAATAGACAATGAAGAAACATCAGTATTAAACATATATACCAAGTGGTATAGCATCTAACTTCTAAAGGAGAAGTTCTGAGAGTTGGAGAAAATGACAGCAAAACTATAATAGGGATCTCAAGCTTTCACCTCAGATTTAGATAAATCAAATCACAAAACAAATAAGAAAGCAATTAAAGAGGTAAATAGAATATTAGAAAATTAGGTATGATAGATCTCTGGAGAAAACTGAATGGTGACAGAAAGAGTATACTTCCTTCTCAGCAGTTCATGGAACCTACAAAATTGACAATATAGGACATAAAGGCTCAAATTAAATGCAGGAAGGCAGAAATAGTAAATGCTTTCTTTCAGATCACAATGTAATAAAAACTACATTCAACAAAAGTTAGGTGTAAATAGACCAAAAAGTAATTGAAACTAAATAATCGCATCTTAAAAATGATTAGGTGAAACACAAATAAATACACAATTAATAATTTCACTCAAGATAATAAAATGGTGAGACATCATACCAAAATTTGTGGGATGCAGCCAAAGCAGTAATAAGGGAATTTTATATCTTTAAGCTTACTTGAATAAAATAGAAAAGGAAGGTCAATGAATTGAAAGCCAATTTAAAAAGCTAGAAAAGACCAAATTAAAACCCCCAATGAATTACCAAACGGAAATTCTAAAATTAAAGGAGAAATTAATAATATTGAAAGTGAAAAAAACTATTGAACTAATAAATAAAACTAAGAGTTGGTTTTTATAGAAAAAACAATAAAATTGATAAACCTTTGGTAAATCTGATTAAAGGAGAGAAGAAAATCAAATTATTAGTCTTAAAAATGAAAAGGAACTTTCCACCAATGAGAAATTAAAGAAGTAATAAGGGTTCTTTGCCCAACTTTATGCTAATAAATTTGATAACCTAAGCGAAATGGATGACTACTTCCAAAATATTATTTAGATTATCAGAAGAGGAAGTAAATTGCTTAAATAGTCCCATTCAAAAAGAAATAGAACACTTTATACAACTCCTAAAAAAATCCAGGACCAGATGGATTTATATTGAATTCTACCAAACATTCAAAAACAATTAGTCCCAATGCTTTGTAAACTATTTGAAAAATAGGGAATGAAGGAGTCCTACCAAATTCCTTTTATGACACAAACAGGTACTGATACCTAAACCAAATGGTTGAAAACAGAGAATGAAATTATGACCAATCCCCTAATATATATTGATGCTAAAATCTTAAATAAAGTATTGGAAAAGACTGAAAATCATCCCTAGGATAATACACACAACAAGTAGGATTTATACCAGGAATGCAGAGCTGGTTCAATATTGAAAAACTATCAGTATAATTGGCCATAATTAACAAAGTAACAAAAACCATATATCACTCAATAGATGCAGAAAACCATTTGATAAAAATCCAACATCCATTCCTATTAAAACACTTGAGCTATGGAATAAATGGATTTTCCTAAAATAATCAGAGCATCTATTTAAAACCATCAGTAAGCATCATATGTAATGGGGACAAACTGCAACATCCAATAAGATCAGGGGTGAAACAAGGTTGCCACTATCACCTTTACTATTTAATATTGTATTAGAAATGCTAGCTTTGCAATAAGAGTTGAAAAGATTAAAGGAATAAGAATAGGCAATGAGGAAACCAAATTATCACTCTTTCCTGATGATATGATAGTATACTTAGAGAGAACTCCAGAGATTCTACTAAAGTTTTAGAAATAATCCACAACTTTAGCAAAGTTGCTGGTTATAAAATAAGCCCACATAAGTCATCAGCATTCTTATATATCACTAACAAAATCCAACAGTGAGAGTTACAAAGAGAAATTCCATTTAAAGTAACTACTGATTGTATAAAATATTTAGGATTCTATCTTAAGGAAAATAGAAACTGGTAAAACTCAAAACACTTTCCACACAAATTAAGTCTGATCTAACCAACTGGAAAATATTAAATGCTCTTGGATTGGGCGACAAATATAATAAAGATGACAATACTACCTAAACTCATCTATTTTTAGGCTTATACCAATCAGACTCTCCAAAAACTATTTTGATGACCTAGAAAAAATAACAACAAAGTTCATATGGAAAAACAAAAGGTCAAGAATTTCAAGGGAATTAATGGAAAAAAAACAAAAAAACAAATGAAGGTGGCCTAGCTGTACCACAGCTAAAATTATATTATAAAGCAGTGGTTACTAAAACCATCTGGTATTGGCTAAGAAATAGACTAATTGATCAATGGAATAGGTTAGGTTCAAAGGACCAAAACAGCCATACCTTTAATTATCTAGTGTTTTGACAAACTCCAGTTTTTGGGATAAGAATGCATTATTTGACAAATTGAGGGAAAATTAAATTAGTATGGCAGAAGCTAGGCATTGATCCACTTAACACACCGTACACCAGGATAACTTCAAAATGGGTTCATGATCTAGGCATAAAGAATGAGATTATAAATAAATTGGAAGAGCATAGGATAGTTTACCTCTCAGACCTGTGGAAGGGGAAGGAATTTATGCTCAAAGAAGAACTAAAGATCACTATTGACTACAAAATAGACAATTTGATTATATCAAATTGAAAGTTTTGTACAAACAAACCTAATGCAGGCAATATTAGAAGGAAAACAATAAACTGGGAAAACATTTTTACAGTCACAAGTTCTGATAAAGGCCTCATTTCCAAAATATATATAGAATTGACTCTAAATTATAAGAAATCAAGCCATTCTCCAATTGATAAATGGTCAAAGGATATGAACAGGCAATTCTCAGACGAAGAAATTAAAACTATTTCTAGCCATATCAAAATATGCTCCAAATCATTATTAATCAGAGAAAGGCAAATTAAGACAACTCTAGATACCACTACACACCTGTCAGATTGGCTAGAATGACAGGGAAAGATAACGTGGAATGTTGGAGTGGATTTGGGCAAACAGGGAGACTGATACATTGTTGGTGGAATTGTGAACACATCCAGCCATTCTGGAGAGCAATTTGGAACTATGCCTCAAAAGTTATCAAACTGTGCATACGTTTTGATCTAGCAGTGTTTCTACTGGGCTTATACCCCAAAGAGGTACTAAAGAAGGGAACGGGACCTGTATGTGCCAAAATGTTTGTGGCAGCCCTGTTTGTAATGCCTAGAAACTGGAAAGTGAATGGATGCCCATCAATTGGAGAATGGTTGGGTAAATTGTGGTATATGAATGTTATGGAACATTATTGTTCTTGAAATGAACCAGCAGGAAGAATACAGAGAGGGATTGGCGAGACTTACATGAACTGATCTAAGTGAAATGGAGCAAGAACCAAGAAGATCATTATATAGATCTCAACAACGATACTGTATGAGGATGTAATCAGATGGAAGTGGATTTCTTCAACAAAGAGAAGATCTATCTCAGTTCCAATTGATCAAGGATGGACAGAAGCAGCTACACCCAAAGAAAGAACACTAGGAAATGAATGTAAACTGCTTGCATTTTTGTTTTTCCTCCCGGGTTATTTATACCTTCTGAATCCAATTTCTCTGAGAAACAGGAGAACTGTTCAGTTCTGCACACATATATTGTATCTAAGATAAACTGTAACCTCTTTAACATGTATAGGACTGCTTGCCATCTGGGGGAGGGGTTGGAGGGAGGGAGGGGGAAAATCGGAACAGAAGTGAGTGCAAGGGATAATGTTGTAAAAAAAAAATTACCCTGACATGGGTTTTGGCAATAAAAAGTTATTAAAAAAAAAAAAGAAGAAGCCACAATAAATATGCATCAAAAGACACAAAATCCAAAAAAGTAAAGGAAAAGGTAAGCAAATTTTGAAGAATGAATGAAAATAAAAAATAAAAGGACTTTTTAAAGGCTAGACAAATAGGATCTATTCAAACTTCCCCCTATACAAACAAAAGAAGAAAAGAAGATGGTTAAGGTTTAAGTGGAATTTATAAATGGACTTGTGATTATTGGATAAAAATAGAAAGAGCATGCATATTTCTCAGCCATATATGACATTTTAGAAAAACTGACCATGCATCTAAGCATAAAAAATTAAAAAACAAATGTTAAAAAGAAAAATATTAGACATCTTATCCTGATTGCAATGCAGCTTATAATCATTAAAGAGACTTCGAAGAAAAAATTAAAAATAATATGCTAAATGATGCAATTCTAAAGAACTGGTGGGTCAAGGACTATTTTCTCATTCTCCTGTTGTCTAGAGTAAGTAACGTTATTTGCATGAGCAAATCTTGACCATCCAGTAGCACATAGTAATCATTATTATGGGCCAGAACTTGAAACAAGGTGCTAAGTCACTGTAATTGATAGAGACAATGCTTCACATTTTCAAGAGAGTTCACACATTAGTTCACACATTAGAGTTCATACCTTTAAAAGAGTTCACAGCTTTCACACCTTTAGAGTTCACACCTTTAAGAGAGCATATAAGGAGGAGCCCACTAAAGGATAAGCCCACTAAGACTTTGGGAGATTCACAAGTCAGGATTCAGTGGGGAGATTCACAAGTCCAAGTAGATTCACAAGTCAGAAGGACAAGCCCTAGAGGGGGATCACACTCTCGGAACCAAGACAGATTCATTCCAACTTCGACCTTTGTGCTAGCTGGAGACATTCAGGAAAAGAGAGGCTGAAGTTGTCAGAAGCAAAGGACAAGTGACAAGAGCTCTCAGAGACCAAGGAGGGCTCTAAAGTACTGGGCTTGGAAGGAGAAATAGGATATGAACTTTAACAGCTGGCTGTTAGGTGATTTTATTTGAAGTGAATCAAGGCTGTAGAAGCCCCAAGAAACCTCACAGGACATTATATTTAGAAAGAAAACATTACAATTATCAATGGCAATATAGAACACTTGACATAAGATGAAAAGACATGGATTGGAAGAAAAGTGGAGGCAAGGAAGACCACTGTAGGCTATTGGAAAAACTTGATAGACTTGATGAGGGCTAAATTTGGCTAGAAGTGGAAAGGAAAGTACGTTTATAGAATTTAAAGTTAGATGAATGTTCGATATCCCAAAATGAATGGGAAATTGATGTCAGAAAAAGAGGAACTTGGTCAACATCCGGGACCGGGAATGGCAGAATCGAGTTTTAATCAGGTCTTCAGAATTGAAACAGAGGTGTTTGTGGTTTTATTGTTTTGTTTTGTTTTGTTTTCTAGTACACTGCTTTTCAGATACAAATAGTGATTTCAGATCGAGATATGACAGAGTCTCTCCACATGGAATCAATGCAAATAACTCTACATTAAGGAAACTGTCACAGCAATTTGATTAGATGTGAGTTTTAAGGGAGGGAGAAGGTCAAAAATGTGTTTTATTGACTGGGTGATCAAAAGGGATGGGACATCAACTAAAATAGAGAGGAAATCAGGACAACATTGAAGAAAATCATGAAGTTAGAGATTCCTTGAAATTTGATGACTTCTAATTTAGGTTCACAAATTTTGTCGGTCTATAATGTGTCAAAGGATAAGGTCTGAAGAACAACAGTTTTTACTTTATCAATCTAAACATTTATTAATAACATAAAAGTATCAGGCTCTGTAACAGGTGGAAGACCCTCAAAAACAATCACGGTTCCTTTTTCTGTCACACAAAACTAGGAAAGTTCTGTGCCTCACTCTTGGAGGTTATGCTTGGCATTTAGTTGGGTACTAGGCTGGAAAATTCTCATTGGACCTTTTATATCAGTTCTTCAGAAGACTGAAAGGAAAATGATGCTTCCTCTGGTTTATCGTCCTTCTGATCTCTCTGAATGGGAAGGGATATCAGCAAGTCTTCTACATGCTCTCCCCTCTTTTTGGAACTGATCTATCTCCCTTTCCCAAACTTCTATGTTTCTATACAAATTCCTTTAGGTGGACTCTTTCTTTGGACTTGCATCCTATCCCATTCCTCATGCTTGATTTCCTTTTCACAGGAATTCACTTCCACATTGGGAGGGAGACTAGAATTCCCTATTTTTCTTCGATCCTCAAAGAGACTGATTTCAACAAAGAGAGAGAATGGAAGTGACTACACTGAGAAAGGAGATAGGTTATTCATCTCAACCTAGTGGTACTAGTTAAAAAATAAAAGGCTGATGAGGCAGATCAGAGTGCATGGGAAAAGCAGGTAGGAGACAATACTACCTTTTGTAAGAAAATTAACAATAAGTGCTTTTTTAGCGATGAGCATGGAGCTGAGGTATCAAGACAAGCCTTTTTCTGCTGCAAAGATCCTTCTAGCTCAGGAAATCTTTTACTTTTCTTGGAATGACTTTCCAGTCATATTCTTTCTGAAGGACCAGCAAACACCAGCTTTCAGAGAAGAACCATTCAGCAGGCAAACATGGTAAGTGAAAGCACTAAAAAATCAAAGCAGCACCCAATGATTCCTTTGGAGAAATGATTGCAACCATAATCTCCTTTTTTGTTCATGGAGAATCTATTAGCTATCCTTCTAATGAGGAACAACTCCGCCTTTTCTTTGATCATGAACCTCTTACAATTCAATTTGAAATACCTCCATTTGGTTCATCTTAAACAGTATTTATTAACTTGTACATTGACTCATTGCTATCAAAGTGCCTAATATTTGGAGGACTAAGACTTAAGTTGCTGTTTGTGCAGGGCCTAGTAATGGTGACTCTCCACACTCCCCTCCTTTTCTTTATCTTGCTCCACTTCTGGCTTCCACTTCCCTCATACCCTGATGGAAACATCCCTCTGCCATAATTTACTCACATGTGAGAGGATGGAGTAGCTGGCTTTCTGATCCTTCCACCTATCTTTGCTTTTAAATACTGCTCTGCAAACTCTTCTTTGACTAAATGACCAGGCTGCCAGGTGCCAAAAACTCATTTCAAATAGAGCAACTGATAATGAACTCCCTCCACACTAAGTAACGAAATCGTCAAAATGATCCTTCTGAAGGCACAGCCTTTGGACCTCTGGGTCATCTCCCTTTTGATGAGTCACAGACCCAGGCATTGTATCAACGTTTCACATTCCTTCCTCACTGAGGCTTCTCTGTTTCTCTTCTAAGGAGATTCAGAGATGATTGATGTTAAGATCAAGCCCATCTACACTCAGATATGGAAGGATCTTTGAACCAAAGATCTAGTGTGCATCCATCATAAAGTTTAGAACATCAAAACCATAGGAGGAGACCCTGGAATTTCTTCTTAGCAATTTTTCCAAATATCATATCTGGAAGATTCTCTATATTCTCTTACCCTCCTGGCTCTGGGACTTCCTTGGTCCAGCAATTTACTCCTTCCCAAAGCCTTTCCTGATTCCCCTTCATTTTCGTGCTTCCCACTTGGACCATTCTCCAATAACCAGTCTACCATGTTGGTTAACAGTTTACAAGTTGACTTAACCTTTAGCCTACAATCCTTCAAGGCACTGAATTGCCTCCACTTTTCTTTGTATGCAATCTTAGCAAAGGCCAAACCATGTGATGGGCTAAATATCTTATTGATGACTCTCTTGAGGAATGGAAGAAGGAGTCCTCCTCTGTCCTCTTCATCTATTTTCTGGGTGAGTAAGGGTGGGAAGGAGGAAGATATGTCCATCATGGAATTCAGGCTCATTCAGCAAGGAAATCTTTCTGTGTTTCTCCCCCTCTGGGTGAAGATAACACCTATATGAAAACACTGTTCACCTACCAGGCTCAGCTCTGCCTGCACAGGTAGGGACACAAGGTCTCCTTCAATCACTTCTAGGACTTTGGGGTTGTCTATTAGGGAATGCAAAGGGGCCCCTTTGTGCACACATGGAGATTCTTCCTGGCCTGCACTCTTAACTTTAATTCTAAGTTACAGGATCACTAGGTATGCTTGGTGAGCAGAGTGTCTGAAGGCAGATGGTAGCATTCCCTAGCATTTGAGGGAGATCTGCTTGGGAACTGTCTGAAAGAAGAAAAAAGTTTGGAGGGATGAATGAGGCAATAATGGGACTTATCATCTTTGGAGGCACAACATGTGAGGGAGAGACTAGATTTTCCTCCATGGGACCATAGGCTTGGGAATAAGATGGGTTGGGAAGTCAATTGAGTCTGGATGTGAAGAAAACTTCCCAGAAATAAGGTGCCAAGTATTCTTTCTTCAAGACCCCAATCTCTTCTCTCCAACATGTCAACACTTTAGTTCAAGACGTAATCAACTCAGCTATGGGCCTGGCAACCTTGATGTCCTAAGCCTAAGGCAGTTTACCAGGCCCTTTCTTCATCAAAGATTCAGTTACTCCTTTGGCCCACCAGGAGACGGGACCACCCTTTGTTTGTTTGGTTTCAGTTGCTGATTCAGATTTGGGTACTTCCATTCTTAATATTGATGGCAGCTTATATCTTGGAGCTGCTAGGATGGAACCTAAAGGGTTTTATCAGGTTCTTAAGGCCAGTTTTGTGTCCAGGGGAACTGAAATCTGCTCTCTGACTTGGCAAGTCTTTCATCCACTTGCTTCTTGGTTGGCTCTAGCACAGTGTTTCCAGATTATTTGTTTTCTTTTCCTTCTCAACTAAGGTTTCATCTAACAGTTCTTATGTTGCTGTAGGACACTATCTTCCATTTGTCCTCTTGGGTTTCTGTTCCGGTTTGTTTCGTTCTGGAAAAAATTTCTCATCACTTATTCTCTCATGGGATTCTGTCCTCCTTCCTTCATCTCAATCCCAATCCCAACAAGAACTTATTCTGTTCCTTCCTCTTGTTATTGCCTTCCCTCTGGTGCTGCTCTTTATATGTTTGGTATCAATTCATCTTTTGAAGGTGTTTATTCCCAAATGATTTTAGCTCCTTAATAGGACTGTCTCATTCTTCTCAATTCATCCATAAATAAAGGAATAAAGAAAAATTCATTCAATGAATAACTCATATTCAAAATATTCAGGTATATGAATAACATCTGCTAAGTAAAGATATACTAATTCATGGAAAAGTGTTCAATATCTACAATGAGGATCATATTTAAATTAAATTCCACATATCAAAGAAATTGGCCACATTGGGACATTTTGGGAAATTTCAGAGATAAATGGCATCAGAAGTCAGGTAGAGTTGATTTGATTGTGGTTCCAGAACTGGAAAGAGGAAGAGGAGGTTGGTAGGGAGATATTCAGTTTGGCATTCAGGAGAAAGGTTCAAGTTCTGGAGGCTTGTTTTTGTGGATCTATGGCGGTGTGAAGGCAGTCTAAGAAGGAAGTTACTAATGGTTGGAGTCCAACACTGGTGGGCATCGGCTGATATTACTACCAGTAAGTTTACAGAGGACTTCGAAAAAGCATGGTCTTTCAGGTTTGTGGCAAATATCTAGTACAGAATAATGTGCTATTAGATTTGTTGAATAGATGAGTAAACTGGCCACCTGGGACATGGCATCCACTCTAGTTCATAGTCTCCAGGAAAGACAGGCGATGACTTGTCAATGACTTTAGAGGACTTTGAGACTTTTAGAATTTGATCTAGGTCAAACCGTTGTCTAGGAATCCTTCTAACCAGGGGATTTTGACTATGAAATTTCCAGGACCCTTCTGATTGTCACATGTCATAAGATTCCTTCTAGATCAAGCATTCTCTGTTCTATGTTCCTTTCCAACTTTGACTTGGGCTTTAATTATTGTTTCCATTTCCACAGGTTGTTCTTCCCTCCTCTCTTCCTAAGTCCCAATGATCCTATGAGGGTGTTCAAGTAGATCAAGCCTCACTCCTGGTAATAAGGATAAACTTTGGGCAGAGAACAGGAACAAGGCTTAGAATGGAGGTAGTAGACCATGGTTTGGAGGGTAGGTCTCTAGTCAAAACTTCTATTCTGGGATTCATGATATCTTTTCTCTCTATCTTTGCAGGCTTGGACATTTTCAGAGGACATTTATGAACGTTCCTGGAAGAAACATAAGGAAGGGGAAAATCCTAGGATTTGTGACAACTCTTCTGTCTACCCTTCTTCATTAAGAGTTCAAGAACATCTCTCGAGGAAACAGGACATTGAGGTCAATGGGAAAACCAAGTGGGGAGAGAGGAAGAGATTGGATTTGGGGGAAGAGACTTCAAACCCAAGGCTCAGATGTCCCAGAAAGGATCAAGAGGAATGAAAGAAGGGTTGGAACTATTTGCCTACTGTCAAAGGCAAGCAGTCTGTGGAAGGTTTAAGGACATCTCTATTGCTCCCCAAGTGGTTCAGTATTTTGAACATCATCATATTTTCCTATTTCTTTATCCCTTTATTCACATTAAAACCTTTTGGACCTTCCACATGATTTCCTATTGAATCTGAAATAGAAAATCCATTATATGCATTTAATTACATTGATTCTCAGCATCAAAGTTCTGGTCTTGGGCTTCTGAGGTCAACATGATCTCAAAGGGTGGACCAAATCATCTGGGTCCAACAGAGGCAGAAATGATCCAGGGAATTTCCTTACTGTATGAAGAAAGCCAATGAAGGCAATGGGTTAAATATATGACCTCATGCCCCAACAAATGAGGATTGGACACTAATGACGTGACTCTAAAGGTGCGTGGTAACTCTACTCTGGCCCCAAAAAAAAAAGATTTCAGAGGGAAGAAGACAGGGGGCTTATCATGAATTTCTCCTTAAGGACACTTTAACAAAAATCCCTTCAAAAATCCCTTTCTATAAACCCCATTAAACCTTCACTGAAAGGGAGTTGTATCCCTCCCAGACATACATTACCTTGTTATGTAGCCCCTAAGGTCTTTAAAAATTTGTGAAATTCCTGCTTTTCTGTTTCCTCCTTGTGACCCTGGTTAGATCCTGCACCACTGTCCCTCAAAAAGTCTTTCCAGACCATAATTCAAAAGTAGTTTTAATCTCTGTTTCCTACAGTCTAACTTTCCAAACCATTATCACTGGAAAAACCTTCTAGTATAAGAGCCTTCACAATTTGCTTTTGATATCTTCGTTTATATCTTTTTTCCAAGGAGGGTATCTTTTAATTTAATGGCTAAAGTCACTATCTGCAATGATCTTTGAGTCCAAGAATATAACTGGTCTACTCTTTCTTCTTTCTCTACTTGCCCGACATTTTACATTTTTACTTTTATACAAGTTAAATAACAAGGGGAAACAATAACTTTGAAACACTCTTTTAACCATCTTGAATCACCCATTCATTCCTTTTTAATTTAAATTACATATAGGTTCCTCATTGACATTAATTAACTAAAAATCTGAATCTTCTCCCCATTATAAACATTTTTTCAATTGGGGAGGGAGGAATGTCCTTGTACTCCCATATCTGAGGACTTGGCACAATTTCTTATGATCCATACTCAAAGACTTTAGTATAATCAATGAAGCAAAAGAAGAGGTTTTCTGGAACTCCCTCACTTTTTCAACAACTCGGCAAATGCTGGCAATATCACATCTAGTTCTTCTGCCTCTTCAAAACCAGCCTGCTCTTCTGATAAATCTCAGGTCACATGCTATTGAAGCCCAGTTTGCACAATATTAAGCATAACTTTCCTGCTGTATGAAATGAACACAATTTTTTGTTGGCAATTCAGAGGAAGACAGCTCTAGTTGACTTCATTTTTTCCCTGCATCCCAGCTATGTGGGGTCCTCTCAGATGCCAAAATAAAATGCCTCAGTAAGGACACTGACATCTTGGATAATCATTCACAATCCCCATGGGTGAATTAGGCACTCTGGATAGGCTGTAACTTCTGTAGTAGCTGATGAATGAGGGAATCAGGACATAATTGATTCACGGCAAACAAATTGGATGAGGGCCAGTGATGGCTGCTATCTTCCCAATCCATGGGAGAAAGAAATTGTCCCTGATGAGGACAGTACCATTAACTCCTGCTGCAGCTCATAAAAACATAATTATTTTAGAAACAATTATCTTTGAATTCACTCATGGATTTTGGGATTTTTATAATAATAGCTAACAATATCTACTCTTTATATAGAACTATAAAATTTGTGATGCTCCATACACACGTTCATTTGATAATGAATTGTAAGTGCAGCAGGGGACCCAAGAACCCATCTCTGGGACTGTGGTTGATTCTGTAGGTATGACAGAAATTAGTCCTCTCTGTTACATTGGATTCCCTGCTTGGTGCTGCTGCAAGATGGACCTGGATCACCTTAGTGTCCTGTACCAAACAGAGCTCTTGGGCTGGCTCTAGAACACAATTGAAAAGCTCAGGAAGGAATAGAACCAACCCCAGGCTTTCATGGATGAGAATTAGAGCTAACATCTGCGCAGTTGTGATCAGTCATGAATGAGACTGTCTTAGTCATGCTGGGTACCCAGTTTCCATCTTTCAGTGCAGCTCTCCTTGTGTCCTTCAGGAAGCATTAGCAAAATACAAAAGACTGTGTCTCCTATCATCTACCCAGTACTAATCCAGATAGAGATAGATGGAAACTCTCTTCCACATCAGACTCCTCTGGAGTACTTCTAAGGACAGCAGCTGATCTCCACTAGTGCACCTGAACCTCTCTAAAGGAGAATATGAATAAAACCTGTGGAAAAGTGACCTTGGCTCTCTGGAAAGATCAGGGAATACCTAGAGAGCCTGTACTTGTTTTGTGTCTCCGTGTTGTGTTTCTGTTTGCCTGTGGGCACCTTGATTCAAAATAAGTTGAATTTTTCTTCAAAGTTAAACTTCCAAGTTACAGCTTCTGAACTTCTCTCCCTTGGAGAGGAATGTCCAGACTTGCTCCTTGAGATGGTATTCCAATCCAGCCTCTCCGAAGAATGACAGGCTCTCTTAAACCTTCACCCCATGCCCCAGGGTCAGCCTCAGTTTTTCTCCAGATGGGTCCCTGCATCCTCAATCCCCAGAACCTTAAATTCTTCTCACAGAACTCTGGTCTCTGTAGAAGGGTGTGATCTACCTCAACATGTCTTGGGAAAATCTAGGAAAATCCAATTTATACTTTACTTTTCCCCTTCTTTATGTTGAGGGGTGAGAGATACCCTAACAGTGATGGGGTCCCCAGGCCGGTGTCACAATTCCATAACTCACACACATACATGTGTATATCATACTTGTATGTGTTTACATACATATAAGATGTGTATTCTCTCTTCATAAGGCATTTGACAAAGAATAATAGCAAAATAATTTTGGGTAAGATCTAATACGGCTGGGATGCAGAAAATTATTATCTCTTTAGACAAGAAAAAGGATGTTTAAATTGGTATAAAGGAAAGAATGTATCTTTGGCATAGGCATTGACAGGAGACAAGAGAAAACTGTTTCTTCTTTATCAATTAGCTAATCACTGTTTACAATATTCCTAATGAAGGTTTTTTTAAGAGTAGAGAAAGAGATGAGTTCCTGAAAATATTCAGAGCCTCAAGAATTTTCTTTTGTAACTGTAAAGTAATAAAGGGAGGTAGCATTAAACACTGACATAGCAGCATCATGAAGAAAGGAAAAGAATTGCAATAACAGGAAATAGAGGGTGAAATAAACACAATCCATTTTCCATAATGTACTGATCTCAGCCCCTGACTCAAAGTACTAAGGCTCTCTTGTCTTGGGATCATATTTGCCAGTCCTATGATGTTGAAAAAATCCTTTGATCTCTCTCAATCTAATTTTTT